>NC_068356.1:121200792-121502521 GCF_020536995.1 Dreissena polymorpha | reverse complement strand
ACATGCATTTCAAATATAAAATTGCTAGCTTCAATATTGCAGAAGTGACATTACATGAGCAATTTTGACCAATATATTTGACCTTGAAGGATGACCTTGAAGGATGACCTTGACCTTTCACCACTCAAAATGTGCAGCTCCATTAGATACACATGCATGCCAAATATCAAGTTGCTATCTTCAATATTGCAAAATTTTTCATAAAATAAGCGATTTGGGCCACATATATTTGACCTCTGACCTTGAAGGATGACCTTGACCATGACCTTTCACCACTCAAAATGTGCAGCTCCATGAGATACACATGCATGCCAAATATCAAGTTGCTATCTTCAATATTGCAAAAGTACTCATACAATGAGCGATTTTGGCCACATATATTTGACATCTGATCTTGAAGGATGACCTTGACCTTTCACCACTCAAAATGTGCAGCTCCATGAGATACACATGCATGCCAAATATCAACTTGCTATCTTGAATATTGAAATACTGCAAAAGTGTACATTAAATGAGTGATTTTGACCCATATATTTGACCTTTGACCTTGAAGGATGACCTTGACCTTTCACCACTCAAAATGTGCAGCTCCATGAGATACATGTGCATGCCAAATATCAAGTTGCTATCTTCAATATTGCAAAAGTTATTGCAAATGTTAAAGTTGGCGCAAACCAACCAACCAACCAACAGACCAACCAACCAACAGACCAACAGACAGGGCAAAAACAATATGTCCCCAACTACTATAGTGGGGCACATAAAAAAAACTTTGACAAATCATTTAGTTGAGTAATAAATAATCCAAATAATAAATATGTACAGTAACTGTGAAAAGAAGTTAAATTCTTGGTTAGGAAATATATAATATGATATTTATAATTATATAAATTACTTCCCTTGAAAATAATTGTCTCTAACAAATCTCTATTTTTAGTAGCAAATAATAAAAAACCACTGTCTATTTTTAGTAGCAAATAATTAAAAGCCACTACCATGACTGTAGATTCACCACTCAATGTGCAGCTCCATGAGATACACATGCATGCCAAATATCAAGTTGCTATGTTCAATATTGAATAATAATCTCCCTATAAAGCTTATTACTTCCCTTTGATTTGTATTTTTGACCTTAGACCTTGAAGGATGACCTTGACCTTGATCTTTTTCCACGAATTGTTTGTCAGAAACACAATGCCGCCTACTGCACCGCTTTGATTTATTTAACAACAAGGGACAAAATTGTCACAAAACCAGGTTTTCATTGTGAAAAAAAAATCTGATAAAGGGAGAAAACTCAAACTGAACTTTTGAAATGAACAAACAAAATTAACCACCTTTGTAAGTTTGTTTTAAAAAAAAATCTATTTTTAGTCATGGCGACCTTGACATTGGAGATATTGACGTGATTCTTTCGTGTGACACACCGTCCCATGATGGTTAACAAATGTGCCAAATGATTTTAAAATCTCACAATGAATGACATAGTTATGGCCAGGACAAGCTCATTTATGGCCATTTTTGACCTTTGAACTCAAAGTGTGACCTTGACCTTGGAGATATCGACGTAATTATTTCGCGCGACACACCGTCCAATGATGGTGAACAAATGTGCCAAATGATTTTAAAATATGACAATGAACGACATAGTTATGGCCCGGACAAGCTTGTTCCGCCAGCCAGCCAGCCAGCCCGCCAGCCCGCCCCAATCGCCAATCTAATAACCAGTTTTTTCCTTCGGAAAACCTGGTTAAAAATATATACGTTGGCAGGGAAGATAATTATGTCCATTTAAAGCTTATTACTTCCCTTGGATTTGTTTTTTCGACCCTAGACCTTGAAGGATGATGTTCACTTTAAAATTTTAGCACTCAAAATGTTCAGCTCCATGAGATACACAAGCATGTCAAATATCAAGTTGCTATCTTCAATAGTGAAAAAGTTATGGCCAATGTTAAAGTTTTTTCCAGACGGACGGACAGACTGACATACTGACTGACGGACAGTTCAACTGCTATATGCCACCCTACCTGGGGCATAAAAATGCACAGCCCCCTAGCAGCTTTGTTTTTCGATCAACCTGAACCATTTTTAAACTCACCTAAAATTTCATTTAGACAAATCTTCTGACCAAGTTTCATGAAGATTGAACAGTGTTAACAAGGCAAATGTTGACCACGCATGACAGAGGACGCACAATAGACAAAAGGCAATCCATAAAGCTCATATAATCAATAAATGCATTTCAGAGGCAAATTTTGACAGTTACACCCCCTGAATTAACTTCTGTTACATGTTTTAACATATTGATCTCCCTTAGATCTTTGCCAAAGTGTAAAATGCAACTCCCGGTTTTCTAATTACATAACACTGCTTATCAACTGAACTTTTATTGAACCTGAGAGTATCGGCTTTATAATATTATACTGCAAATACCAACTGCTGAGAAGTACACTTACGATGGTTTGTCAAGGTTCAGTCAGTAAAAATATTGAAACTGAGACCTCCGTCAGCTATATGGATCCCAGGTAAAATAACTAATACGCCAGTGCCACAATCCAGTTTTGCTCAAGACTAGTCTATTCCACCTAATGACCTTCTTAACCACTCAGGTGGTCCCATAGGCTATTTTTCAGATGGGAGTGAAAAAGCACAAAAAGAAAACATACAGAAAATATAAATGAAATAAACTTGAATGCTTGTTACAAATAAAAACAGAAAATGAATATATGACATTGATAATCATTTGCCAATCTTAAAGAGACTGTCAACCACGACAACGAAGAAAAGAAAAGTTGTAAATTACCGCATTTTTTTTACAATTATTAGTTCATATTGATTTAAATATCACGACTGGTATATTACATTACTTGAAAAAAGTTGTTACGTTTCATATTTTCAGTATATTCGGTAATAAATTTTACTGGGTATGTCTACCAGGTAACTAGCAGTTAACTATAAATAAAGCCAGTAGATTGATCATCATCGTCACGTGGTAAACCCAGGAATGCAATTGTGCATGCGTAGTGAAGTGTATATATTATATATATATATAATGATCAATCTACTTGCGTTATGTATAGTGTGTATATTGTTATGTCACCTATTTTCTGGATGTACTTTCGATTTCACATTGCAAAATTGTATTACCAAATATACTGAAAATATGAACCTTTTTCAAGTAATGTAATTTACCACTCGTGATATTTTAATCAATATAAAATAATAATTGTAACAAAATATGGTATTTTAGAACTTTTTTTTCGACATTCGTGGTTGACAGTCCCTTTAAGAAAAAAAATGTGAAAAGTCTTGGTAACTGTTTTGACTTTTGTTAGTTTTATGTAAGTTTGAGACAATGCAGCCATCACTGAAACACGCCTAGCTTTTGATATTTACTACTATCAATGATTTTTCTACTACCTACATTGTATGACGCTGTTACCAAAAATGTTACCTGTTATTACCAATATCACTATGACTGCAATAACTTGGCGCAAGTATTAAGTGTTCTCAGTTTACATTCAAATTAAATGTTATAAAGCATTCTTCATTTAGATCAATAATTCAAAAAGTGAGACAGAGAAACATGGAAATTACCAGGAAGGCCTGTAGCAAACACTCTTTGTGCATTATAACCTCCACATGTTTCAGTCTTGTTCCCTGGACATTCAGAGCTGCAGAGGGTTTCAGACAGGGAACCATGCTTGCCGAACTTGTTCCCACACCAGCACTCATTCTTGTACTGTACACCAGCATACTGGTACCCTGCAGGTGTCAATAGAAGTACATGTCAGTCAATGATTCATATGGTTAATTTGATTACTGCAAAATCAATATTTGTGTAACGGTAATTTGTGTTTATTTTGTTGGTAGACCAATCCATGATTTTATAGGGACCTGTTGACAGTGTGTCAACATGAGAATTTTCAAACATTTTGTCTGGTATTCAACAATTAAATGAACAACGTACATCAGTGAGGGAAATAATATTAATGATGGAGAATCATACTGCAAATACATTTTAGTTTAAAAATGATCGTAAAAAAATGATAAAATTATTAAGTGTTACAAATGCAAAAGGAATGAATAACATGGAGAGTTCTGTCGTTATCTATGTATTTTGTGACAATACATGGAATGCCTATATAAAGTATCAAATAAACGCAAGTGATAGCAGCACCGATGGCGGAGTGGTTTCAGCATTTGACTTTTACACCAAGGATTAGTGGTCCGAGCCCAGGTTAAGATTAAAAAGTTCTTTCTACAATTTTATTTTTGTTTGATACTGTCGTTTTTAGTTTCAATGTTAACATTCTAAAAGTCCCTTTTAGAAGCAGATGAATTAAATTAAAATTATTTCATTTTGTATTATCTTTTTCAGAAATACTAAGACAAAAGAAATCAAATGGAAAATTATCCACACACATTGTGCGTTTGCTTTTCATTCCAGATAAAGCCACATACTCTATGGGGGATACATTTCACTGCGTACTTAGCTGATGTTGACATTTCCCGAAAACAATAATCCAGTAAAGCGTTAAGATGTATTTGATACTGTTGACTTTAGGTAGCAGGGTTCTCTTTGGCATAATTTTTTTTTGCGCCAACACTTACCCCAAATTGAAAAAGTTGGAGCCAAATTCAAGACATCTAAGCCAAAAATAAACTTTGTTTTCATAGTCATTTTTGTTTATAATAAAGGACCCTCTGTGTACGTAAAACATGTCTTAACCTTGTAAACGCATAATAAAGTTAAATAAAACAAAAAAGATAAGTATAAATTAGTTATTATTTTTATTATTACTTAATATGACTAACTTTTTCAGCACATGTGTACAACTTGACTTTTAAAGCACATGAAAATGATGATTATCTATATTAATTCTTAGATTTTATTTCATAAGATTATCACAAGTTTATCACTGAAGAGTTATTCGGCTTTTCTGACCAGCCCAGTGTTTTAAGCTACATGTACAGGAAAAATCAAAGTCTTTCATTTCTGGCCCATCGATGTTTATTCTCAGGAGGTGTTACGGCTATCAGATGAGAGTTTCATTTTTTTAGAAGGAGTACTTTTCAAAGTCTCAGACGGTCGTTAGTGTGAAAATACAAAAATTAAGTATTATTTGTCTTAAAAAGTATCGCAAATCCCTCTCAATAGCAACAGCTGGTACCTGTTCTGTGTTATATTGTAAGAATAACTACCGCATATGCAGGAACCAATAATGCTGGTTGTCGGCGTTCTGCTTTAAAAATCGATGCGTCTTCGAAAAAGGTAACTGTGCGGTTAAAAACACGATATTTTATGGGGGAAAAGTCGGCGCAATCAATTTTCGCAAAATTCATTTTTCTTCTGAAACTTTGAGCAAATGGCGCCCTTTTTGAATGCCAGCGTGAACCCTGGGTAGAATAGCAAAGATTAGCGCTTATTGTTATTTCATGTCATCAGATTCATTACCTGCATGTGTATTGTGTTTTGTAGGGGTGTTGTTCTAAAAAAATGTTTTCAAAGTGATTGTAATAAAGTTCACAATAGCATACCTCCAGTGATACAATATTCCACACATATCTGAGGCGAGTTATCCTTGGGGAACTTAGTATTGTGATTGGCCAGGTCCCGGTCTTGCTGGTTGTCTCTGAAGCAGCCAAGGTATTGCCCGCCAGTGTAATTACCTGCAAGAATTCATTCCAACAATTATTAATAGTTTTATGCTCAACACAATAACTCATCAAACAAAGGATCAAAACTGCTGATTTTGCATAAACTTCCTGACATTGGTTGACAGAAATCATAACTACCCAAGAGAACACTTGAAGGAAATCTAAAAAAAATATAATATGGATTATAATTCATGCAGAGAACTTTATATATGTTAATACATCAAAACATTTTTTAATTGTTCAAATTTACATAATATTCAAGTGAAAAGAGGACATTAAAGACTGCAGACAGAGATTTTGACATGCCTGTCCACCTAAATGTGTAGTTACTTTTACAGGAATTAATTGTTTTTGTCTAACTACAAAAATATTTATAAATACATGTATTAATATATCTTGCAATATAATTGTACTTTATGTCAAATTAAATTTACTGACAACAAACAAATCACAAAAATATAAAGCATTAATAAGCATAGTCATGTAAACTAAGTATCATAGAATATCCATTTCATAAAAAAGAGACCCTTTCCTCTGAGGAGAATGATCACCACTTATCCAACATAGAAAGTAAGTTTACCCTCATACATTCTGAATACTTAACTTACTGCTACAAAAGAATGTGTAGGTTTACCATAATTTTGCATTCTAATAATCAGTTATAACGTGTAGACAATTTATATGGATAGTTGTTTTCAAATTTTATCTATAATTTAAATTAAGTGTAAATATTTAATTTACTGATAAGGATGATATGCATGAGCCTTTCAGAGTTTAAAAAAATACGTGGAATATTAATTATTATGTCAATGTTAAACCATCATCGACAAACGCTCAAATGTTTTAAGTAAGCAACATACCTTTCAGTGGACACTTGTTAGGAAGTTTCATAGGGTACAGCTGTGAGGCCTGGTTTAAACAGGCCACTTTCATGATGTTGTTTTTGCACTGGTCTGTTGATGCTCTTCGAAGAACTGACACTGCCTCTTTTGAAACGTCTGCAGAGGTGATATTTGTACACATTTTTCTCGTAGAATTTATCAGATCCATATGTGATAAAGAGTCTTTGTTTTCTGACTTGTGCACGTTGTCCAGAACACTAACCTATTAAAATAAGTTTGTTGAGTTAATCTTATCACACTTTTCATGGCAAGTAACTGGAAAAAGTCTAACCTAAGAGGGCTTACCCAATAGTAAGTAGGTATATGTATGCCATACAGAACCCTTACCCTCTCAGTGACAAATGCATGCTTGAATCTGGTACCCCAGTTAGAAATAAATGAAGAGCAGTTTGTCATTTTTGATCCACCCTTATACCACCCTGCCTTTGTTCATAGACATCAGTAACAATTTTGCAAAATTTAAATTCAACAATAAACGAGCTGAAGACTTCTTTACACTACAGAAAAAATCAAGATGAATAGCATTATAGTTTCAACTAGAAATGGCGCGGCAGAGGCCGACGCGTATCCCCACGCCGCATGTTTGACCCAAGGGCGCCCCAGGGTTGATCATGGGGCCATGCATAGTTGAGATTGACTGTATTGTCATAAGAGAAGTTCAGTATCAATTAGAAGTGAATGGGTGTAAAAATAAAGAAGTTATAGTAAAAGGCAATTTTGGGAGGGTGTGGCCTATGTGGGCGGGGTGCCCCAGGGTTGGTAATAGGGCCATGCATAGTTGAGATTGACCGTATTGTCATAAGAGAGGTTCAGTATCAATTTGAAGTGAATCAGTGTATTAATGAAGAAATTATAGTAAAAGGCAATTTTGGGCGGGTGTGGTCTATGTGGGCGTGGCGCCCCAGGGTTGGCAACGGGGCCATGCATAGTTGAGTTTGACCGTTTTGTCATAAGAGAGGTTCAGTATCAATTTGAAGTGAATCAGTGTAGAAATGAAGAAGTTAATGTAAAATAACCTAAAATTTTTTATAGTAAATGGAATTTTTGGTGGGTGTGGCCTATGTGGGCGGGCGCCCCAGGGTTGGGATTGGGGCCATGCATAGTTGAGATTGACCCTAATGTCATAACAAAAGTTCAGTATCAATTTGAAGTGAATCCGTGTAGAAATGAAAAAATTATAGTAAATGGAAATTTTTGGTGGGTGTGGCCTATGTGGGCGGGGCGCCCCAGGGTTGGGAATGGGGCCATGCATGGTTGAGATTAACCGTATTGTCATAAGAGAGGTCCAGTATCAATTTGAAGTAAATCGGTGTAGAAATAAAGAAGTAAATGTAAAATAACCTAAAAAAATGAGTGATAATTTCTGACGCGGCCCCACCCCAACCGCTTTAACTTTTGACCCAGGGGTCAGATCAAAATTCCAAATAGTGCAGGGTCGCACATATGCTCATAGCTACCATGTGTGTAAGTTTCAAGGTTCTAGTGCTTTTAGTGTAGGAGGAGATAGTGGCCAGGACGGACGGACAGACAGACGGACGGACGGACAGACGGACGGACGGACGGCGGAGATAACCATAATATCCCCACCTTTTTTTCAAAAAGCGTGGGGATAACTATTCTTATGTACAGTAGTGATGAAAATATTTTATCATCTGTATGTACACTCCTCATTCAAGCTTTATTGTAGTTTTTTTATCTAAACGTTTGTGGATTAAATAAAGAAATAGAATTCATAACTTGTACATAAACGAAACAAATGATAAATTAAGATAATATTTGTGTTTATAAAAGCTTAATAGCCTTAACATAAAAAAACAAAACAAATGAGACTGAGGCTGCGATACAAAGAAACTTACCTGTTCTAAGGAGCCCAAGATATCATTAGAACAAATGTTCTGACTAAGTTCAATAAAGACTTGACAATAAATGTCACTATTCATCCAACCAGAACCCATTTTCTAACTCATCCAAGATATTATCGGGACAATGTTTTAACCCAGTTTTATGAAGATCTGACATTATTAAATGTGGGCTCTAGTGTGTGTTAACATGATTTTACTATAGCCATATAACGAAAAATGCTCTGCCCCCCTTGCAGCCATGTTTTCAACCAACTGAAACCATTTTTGAACTTGTTCAAGATATCATTGGGAAAAATGTTCTGACTAAGTTTCATGAAGATCAGATATTAAATGTGGCCTCTAGAGTGTTTACATGGCAAATTTTTAAGGAGCTAAGTCTATCCAGTATTTTGTCCAAAAAATTGCTGATTTTAATGTAGCTTTTGTTGTAATGTCTAAGAAAACACAATTAACTATAGATTAACATGTAACACATGCATGTTTTTGTATTTGTAAACTTCCAACATTCGTTTGTATTCGTTAACAGGACTGATACTACGGATAGACATACACTTCAACACCGTTATTTCAAACACCGATAATCCGACGTCACCGTTATTTCGAAGTATTTTTCTGGTCCCGATTTTGATTCTTGTTTGTTTAATGTAAAATTTCATTGTTAATCCAAACTTCGTTAAACCGAAGAAATCATTAATTCGAAGTGATTCTGTTGGTCCCAACACTATAATTCGCACCTAATTATCAATCTTTAATCCGAAGTCAAAACTGCTTAATACTGAGCGTAATTTCACACCTTTGTTGTGGCGCGTCAAAAGCTGATAATTACACCTTTGTCGTCTGCGCGAACGCCGGTGATCAGAGAGACATCGCGTATTATTAAAAAAAGGTTAACTCATTTCCGAAAATGTATTGTATGCATATGTATGTATGTCTGATAATTTGTGCTATTCGTTTTATTTTATATGTTCTGTAATTAGAGAAAAATAAAAACAAGAAAAAGAATCGTTTTATTCCCCCGTTTGTTACGAGTAGAAATATATTGCTATCTGACTAGTTTACGTTTTTAAGTAAGCGTGTAACCGAACCATGCGAATTCCAAAACGTTTTATTTTTAAGGAATCAAAGAAGTCTTCTGTCAAATGTTTATTTCGAATTATCGTTAATCCGAAGTTTTTTAACGGTCCTGACGACTTCGAAATAACGGTGTTGAAGTGTACTATAGATACTAAATTAGTTCTTCTTGAATGCTCTGAGCTTTTATAAGTACATACGTACAGCTCAGAGTTCTTCCATGTAACCCATTTTTTAATGTCAAAAAATTATGTTTCATGTATGTCTATAAAATCGAGTTTAATCAACCTAATACATCGTTACAAAGACAATACCTGATATTACCGATATCAATTTGCGATTGAATTGTGGAGAAATACTTAAAACAAAAACTTTACACAAAACCCATTATCAAACCGAAAGCCAAAGTTTTGAATTGATGATTCGATCTATCTTACGGATGTTCCGGAGATCATCCATATATTACGATTGGTAGATTAGACACGAGATTTATCTCGCCGAGGATTCCAGAGATAATCAATAGCGTATTTTCCAATTCGGAATTACTCGGAATACTTGGCTTTGTCCATTGCAAAAACATAAACATTTAAAAGAACCGTTGACGTGTGTGAAACTTTGGATTAATATCAATATTATGGGAGCATTACATATCATGTAAGTTGTCTTTATTTGCACATTATGGATATATTTACGATCTATTTGTGTTTATTTATGCCAGAAAATAGTTTATGTGGCTAATATTCGGGATTAATCTGCCACCCGGATTCTGGGCGGGGGACTTGACATGGAAAATGCCGTAAGCAGTTGCAACTCCCAGATACCCGGACGGTCAATAGCTGGGAGTTGGATTATAGACAAGTTAATTGTTATTGTTTACATTCGGGATTTTCCGCGCATGCGCACTGACTGGTTGGCAAAAACACTGGTTACAGTCACGTAAAACATGTATAAAGGGTATTTGTTAAGTCAATTAAACGATAAAAAATCCGAAATTAACATCACAACTCTTAAACAATAGTGCAAATATATCATATTTAGTACCAATAAATGTATATTCATATATATAACTTCCTCTTTATAAAAATACAAGTTAGTTATTAGCATCAGAGTAAACGTGGTCGGAAGACTAAATACTGACAATACCACACAACAAAACAATGAATTAGCCGTATTCTTTTTTATAGTAAGACTTTAAAAAATGATATTTTAAAACTTATAAAACATATATTAATTTGATTATAACTATAAACGGTATGGATATTGTTAACTTATTGCTCATCAGCGATGGAAAGTGTATTATAAGAGGCGCATTTAATCAAGTATCTATAAAACAAAGCCATAAAAACCGAATACATTACAACCGTTAAATGTTGTGGTAATTTTCTTTTCCATAGAATGAATTTTCGTTTCGTTTCCATTGAATTACAATATTAATAAATTTTAATGTACAACTTCAAATGGAAATAAAACCTGCATCTTGTGCAAATTGAACTGTCTTTGCATGTATATTGAAATCTCTTAACAAGTAATAAGGAGTGATACATGTAACAATCTAGCATTTTATGATAAATAAATATATTTATTTAATTTATTTTACGCAAATATTGTTATCCCCACGCTTTTTGAAAAAAAGGTGGGGATATTGTGGTGATCTCCGCCGTCCGTCCGTCCGTCCGTCTGTCCGTCCGTCCTGGCCACTATCTCCTCCTACACTAAAAGCACTAGAACCTTGAAATTTACACACATGGTAGCTATGAGCATATGTGCGACCCTGCACTATTTGGAATTTTGATCTGACCCCTGGGTCAAAAGTTATAGGGGTTGGGGTGGGGCCGCGTCAGAAATTATCACTCATTTTTTTAGGTTATTTTACATTTACTTCTTTATTTCTACACCGATTCACTTCAAATTGATACTGGACCTCACCTATGACAATACGGTCAATCTCAACCATGCATGGCCCCATTCCCAACCCTGGGGCGCCCCGCCCACATAGACCACACCCACCAAAAATTTCCATTTACTATAATTTTTTCATTTCTACACGGATTCACTTCAAATTGATACTGAACTTTTGTTATGACATTAGGGTCAATCTCAACTATGCATGGCCCCAATCCCAACCCTGGGGCGCCCGCCCACATAGGCCACACCCACCAAAAAATTCCATTTACTATAATTTTTTTCATTTCTACACGGATTCACTTCAAATTGATACTGAACTTCTCTTATGACATTAGGGTCAATCTCAACTATGCATGGCCCCATAACCAACCCTGGGGCCCCGCCCACATAGACCACACCCACCCAAAATTGCCTTTACTATAATTTCTTCATTTCTACACCGATTCACTTCAAATTGATATTGAACTTCTCTTATGACAATACAGTCAATCTCAACTATGCATGGCCCCATTACCAACCCTGGGGCGCCCCGCCCACATAGACCACACCCACCCAAAATTGCCTTTTACTATAATTTCTTCATTTCTACACCGATTCACTTCAAATTGATACTGAACCTCTCTTATGACAATACGGTCAATCTCAACTATGCATGGCCCCATTACCAACCCTGGGGCGCCCTGCCCACATATGTCACACCCACCCAAAATTGCCTTTTACTATAACTTCTTCATTTCTACACCAATTCACTTCTAATTGATGATGAACTTCTCTTATGACAATACGGTCAATCTCAGCTATGCATGGCCCCATTACCAACCCTGGGGCACACCTAGGTCAAACATTCGGCGTGGGGATACGCGTCGGCCTCTGCCGCGCCATTTCTAGTTTATCCATTGTGATTGTTTGGTTTCATGATGGTGTTGCGTGCACTGCAAGTACGTACAATCTTCACACTAAATTGCCCAGTTTACATTTGTCGGTACCCGAGTTAAATAAATACATCAATTGTGTAGCAGTAATATTGAACAATATTTTAAATTTAAAGTTTCAAAGCACTATATTATTATGATTAAACTGGCTAACATATAAATACACATGTTCCTGTTAATCCGTTTCGGACAAATATCTGCTTTTTTTAATATGTTAAATTATTTATTAAAGCAAATGTTACGTATTTTGGCTTTAATATTTGGCTTGCTCAATATGACTGCTCAATATGCCAAGAGATGACATGGAGGTATCATAAAGTCTGCCACGTGTGGTCTATGCAGGGACCCAATTAAAGTATAGGTCCCTATGTTTTTGACACCGGCATGTTTTCTGTGTAATTGTCTGGGCAGTCTCCGATTATAACCAGATAATATGCTTGTGACGAACAACGGTGCAATTAAACACCAGGTTAGAAATGCTGAAACAAAAGTGTCAAAGTTGGTGTGCACAATTAAATAAAACAATTAGATTTATGAATTTATTTGTTGTGTAACAAGGTAAGTTTGTACAGATATATTAAGGTTAAAATCAGTTATCATTTGTTGCAAACAAAAAGCGATGTATTTGTTGTTTGTTTTCATCCTTATTTGTGTTCTTCCATTAAATTTATTCTAAAAGAATTTCCATTTCCTAAATTTTGTATCTAAAATGGACATGAAGATGTGTTGAGTAGAGATTTTTGTGGTAACCACATACCGAGCTCGTAGATAACAGGTTTTTTTTTCCTTCTTTGTGACCCGCCGATCATCGGCCCTTTCCCCTCCGATTTTTTTGTTCCCCTCAGCTGTTAAATTTTCCCCTAGATATCATTTTCCCCTCAAAAAAAAAAAAAAAAAAAACTTTTTTTTTTTTTTTTAACCTTTAAATATATAAGTTAACCTGATCCAGTGTAGAAAAAAGAAAAATATTGCATAATTAAATTTTCTGTTTCCTTGAATTTGTTTTAAAAACAGTAAAATATGCTTAAATGATTATTTAAGACTTTCCTTATTTTCCCCCAAAATCCGGCGTTTCGTGTGATTTTTTTCCCCCAAAATCTGGCGTTTCGCGCGATTTTTTTCCCCTCAAAAGAGGCCAGGCCCTTTCCCCAAAATCAGATAAAAAACCCTGGATAATGTACGTTCCACTCCAGAGCTCTTTTTTAGTAAAAAATAAATAATAACAACAATATAATCGTTCCAAAAAAGAATTTCCATGCATGCTTATGTTTTATTCAGACATAATTAGTAAAATTATATTTGATACAGTTCATGATAATCAATAAAACGATGATTATGTCAACCTTCTATATATGCACTTATATGAATTCCACCTCTTTTTGCCAACCAGTGGGCGGAGTCTAAACTTTGCAGGTGCGTGTGACGTCACGCGTTAACTCGTCTATTGCAACTAGATAATAAATATATAATTTATTTCAAAATAATCAATTTGACTTAAAACCTTAAACTATCATATCTTCATTAAATAAAAATTAATGGTAAACAATAAAATCCTTGAATTTAGCATTTTTGAGATATTAATAAAAAGGTCCGTATAACCATCCTGGCACTTTTTGTGAGCACATTGTACATTCAAGGCTACACGATCTTTCATTTCGCGTATGCTGTGCTAAGTTCTACTGATAACTCATTGCGCTTTTGATATGAGAATACAATTATCAGTGATGACCAAACATACCACTATCCGAATTCCTTACACTTACTAGATGTGTCGTTGTACCGATGCTTTTTGCTTTATTTTCATCTCGAGAACTATGTATTCGATAAAAATTATAACCCAGGTAGAACTGAATGAACAAAGCAACAACACAGAAGTAGAAGTATGTTCGATATCGGGTACATATTTTTTTCGTAGACATTTCGGCCCTGGGGGCCGCCATGTCTTCGATGATACTCATATCGGTTAGTTTACACTAAATCCAAATTCTCATCAACCTCCGGGCAGAGATTTGACTGGAACCAGCATAGATGGATCAAATCCATGCATTCATAACCAACCACGTGACGATAGCCTAGGCACGTGGAACAATAATTTTACCGTTGTTAGTTTTGCTTTTTTTATCGATTATGTAGGTTTTTATTATGAACATAAACTTATACTACTTTTCATAACAAAATACTTAAACCAAAAAACAATTCAACCAAATCTGGTAGGATTTTCGTGTGATGTCATAGTCTTTATTAGATTGTATGTGAAAGCAATAGACTACAGCACTGCGTGGTGATTGAAATCTCGTATGTAGCAGAACTTATTTGTTTACATGATTAAGAATATTGTTTCATTATTATTATTATCCATTAAGTCTCCAGTCTACGGCGGCATACTATTTTGCACTTTCTATAGTGTATTTAATCTACCGGTATTCTAGTTTATTTATATGTCTGAACATGGATTCCTCATGGACTTCACGATGTTCAGTTAATATGTTAATAGGAGGCCCATACATCTGCGTCCGTTCATATTAAACCTGATGTAAAACGTCTCATCATTGCTACTCTGGGTTTTTTATATATTATGTTAATGCAGTGCCTCTATTTATAATTGTCTGATATGCTTTATGAAGGTGAAAGTTAGCCACTGCCTACTTTGACGAGAACAAGTCAAAAACATTTTATTTTATTAGTTTATAACCTTATACGAAGCAATCTTGATTTTTACTGCAAAATAAACTTCATGTCGTGGCATTTGTTTCTGTTTTATAATTCAGATTTACAGGGATTGAAAGAAAAAACGTAAGCCTGTTACACATAGCGTTTGATGATGAAACTGCAAACTTTTAAATCATTGTATTGCTTTTCTTTTGCAATAGTTTTTAAGCGTGATATTATATTAAAGTTTGATTCTCCTCTTCCAATAATTGCTATTAACAAGATACCTTCACGCAACCTTTAGGGGGTATAAAAACCAAGATGGCTGTCAGTTGGCCATCTAAAATTTAACTAGAAATGGCGCGGCAGAGGCCGACGCGTATTCACACGCCGCATGTTGTTAGTAAAATGAGTGAAAATCTCTGACCCGGCACCACCCCAACCCCCATAACGTTTGATCCAGGCGTCAGATCGAAATTCCAAATATAGCACTGTCGCACATATGCTCATAGCTACCATGTGTGTAAGTTTCAATGTTATAGTGCTAATAGTGTAGGAGGAGATAGTGGCCAGGACGGACGGACAGACGGCGGAGATAACCACATAGTCCCCACGCTCTCTCCGAAAAATCAACGCATTGATACTCCGTTAGAATATGAAGCTTGACAAATTGCACATATAATGCAATATAGGTAGATCGAAGGACTAAATCGTGTATTTATAAGGTAAATGACTTATTGATTAAACAGCTCAGTATACAAAAAATACAAGCACACAATATACCGGCAAACGCCATTAGGTATTTGATCAGGGTGAGAGCTAGTTAACATTTTAACGTCAATGAGGGTTCTTGAACTCTGCCTTAGCACTTAGACAGCGTAACCTAAGTGACGATAAATCACGCCACGGGCGATGATCCATCGAACACTACTCGTGACAGAAATATAAATAATCTGCAGTATTATCAGATCAGACTCTATTGTAGCCGAGATATGCAAGGAGGGGTCACTGCAATGTATACGAAATACAGCAATTATTATCACTCATGTTGGAATAAGTGACTATTTCTCAGGATTTTATGGATGCAATATCGTTCACATGTGCAATCTTAGCCTCTTTGAATAAGTACAAAAAAGCACAACGTGTAAATTATTTCTGCACTGTCAATACAAAAGAAACACAAAATGATATTTTGTGATAACTATATTTTAACAAATCTACATAAACATTCCACGAAGGACTTTGCATACAGCCTAGTACTGGTAGGGGTACCCGGCGTCATCCATCGTGGTACGGATCTACTTTGTGTTCATGCTGACGTCCTCAAACACGCTAGGCTGATTAGCGAGTGTGCAGTTTCCACCCGATGACGCCAAACCTGAAACAGGCACTACACATTGAGACTTTTCTAACGCAGCACTTTTCAAACATAAATGTGTCAGTTTAAAGTAAATATTTTTAATTTAAAATTGTTCTTGTTGTCATTTGACTACATTCAGTGCAATCTCACGATAACATAAGTTATCATCGACAATCGGGCGCTTTAGCACGTGGGGTACGTAGCCTGCAACATGCCGATCGCGCGTTTGCTCTCATGAATATTTATATATACGTGCCATATTTAAAAAGTACAAATTTTATGTTTTCCTGGTTAAGAACCCACCTTTAATGATGGTTTGAAATAAAATTAGAATTATATCGCGTTTTATTATTTTCACGTGCAAAAAGATGAAAACACAAACAACATAGCCCACGTGCTAAAGCGTCCGATCGTCTCGGATGAATGACTTTATCGTGAGGTTGTTCAAAATATACTTAATAAATCACATGTACAATTTAACATGAAAATTTTCAGTCAAGTTAGAAAAATTCGCGAGAAAAGTATCCAAGTATAGTAACTAGTGGCAAATGAATGAGAACTTTGCCATGAAAAAATTGCCGAGCTAAAAATTAATTCATATGAGTGATATTTTTGTAATTTCCATTTGTATCGTGACCGACGTTGGAAATTCTTAAACATTTCAATGTTAAATAGAAAAAGGCATTCGATTTACTTATGCCCCGTGACGCGAATATATGAAATCCAGGAAGTGTAGCAATGTTTACTGGTACATTGAAATTGAACTTTATGCGTCTAACATAAAACACACACACACATACCCTGGATCACCCAGACCCCACTGTTTGCCTTGAACATCAAAGGGCCTCCAAGGTCATCCTAAAATGAATCAGGTGTTCATGTATACGTGCAACAAATTTCAATTGCTATACACACATTGATTTAAAGTAACGCCCTTAACTGGAACGTGTAACATGCAGCTGGGTTTTTAACATGGACATTCAACAAACCAATGTTTTTGGTTGTTGGTGAGAATATGAATTGCATACTGAAGAAAGCATTTATAAGGCATTTAGCAACAAGTTTGAGATCTGACATGTAGACATTACATGTGTAAGCTCGTGTTTCAATAAACACGCACCCGAACGACACATACGTTTGTAACGATGACGCATTGTTTCGATATTGAGTGGCTCTGACTTATTATTTAATAATGGTAAAGAGGACTACATTTTTACTTGGCGACATGTCAAAATCAAGCACAATCGCGCGTCAACGTTGTAATCAGTGACATACGTGTAGTTATAAAAAAGAATAATTAATTATAACGCATTTTAACAACGGGATCGTCTTTCTATGCAGCGAAACAGTTTTCTATTGTAGTGTTACGTTGCATTTCAGTTTACCCAGCAAAAGTTTTTATGTTGATTTTCGTATCCAGCGCACAATTTGTTGTTGGGCATGTATCCCTTGTAACGGTTGGCACAGACGCTGTCATCTACGATGGTCAAGTCTACCTGGTTCATCACCTCCTCGGTTCCGGTCACTGCAATAAGGTACATGTATATTAAAATTATAACCATGGTTTGTCTTTTTGAGTCTCTGGTCCATAACTAAATCATATCAAGTTTCTTCAATGCGATAGTGTCGTTAATTACTTACGCCAAGGGGATTTGGCTTTGACGGCCACTTACTTTGGATGCCACCCATTCCTCCAAATCCTGGGAGATAACATACGCTACCGACGGACGCCCGTTTGGAGTTATCGGGCAGACAGGCGGGCCGCGTATGGTTGTTCCATCTACAGCATGTGATGAATTAAGGTCAACAGGCTGTCGTGCATTAACTGATATTATTTCTTCGACATTCAACGATCAAACCGTAAGAAAACATGATTTGTGTTAGTTATGATACCATGGACAAATTTATTGCTGTGACGTATCTCACAATGAAGCAAACTGATAATTAGTTCAATTTGTTGTTTTTCTTGTGAACTTACTGTAAAGCCGTCATCCTAAATGTTTGACAATAAATTACGCCTTGTTAATCTGATATTTCAATTATCTCTTGATTTTGATTTACATATGCCGAAATCCCAGACAATTGTTAGCTTTTCGATGTATGCATATACGCATCAACCAATGCAATATATATATGGCAGTTATAATAAATATTTCGGGAAGTAATTTAATAAAACGGTTTTGATACTTTAAGTTACAGTGGCCTTAATCTTGACTCAAATAGCCTTAAATAGATACTAGATCTGATTCTAAGCTACACACACATTCAGGTTAACTTTATATAATTCCATTGTTTCTACTGAATTATTATATTACAGAGATCACTACCGCAAAGCTTTAACAACAATTTTGTATCTGTGAAAAAATGCAAGTAAGTAAGAAGTAAAATATATGTATATATATCGTTTCTCAATATAAAACAAATACAAATGTACTGATATGTCCACTGGAACAACAATCGACTTACGCGATGGGCTGTGTGGTGATGACTAGGGCGATGTCGTTCTCCAGGGTGGTGTAATTGTATCCAGGGTGGATGAAAACACTCTTGATGGTGTAGACTTTCTCGTGGGGGTCCGTGGTCAAGACGTTGTACTCGCCCGCAAACAACCTCCAGTAATGAAGGTCAAAGTCATACATGTTGTATCCCAATCTGAAACAATATGCTCTTACTTTTGCATTGAACAAATATCGAGATGTAGTAGATTTGTGCTTCTTGAAATCGAATTAGGACCATCGAAGAACATAATAACATAAAGACAAATGGTAACTAAATCCATTCGAAAGTCGCCAGTTCTCAGTCAAAAGTCATCTGACCCATCAGGGTCGTTACTGGCATTACCGCTATTTTTTGTAATAAAATACATACTTGTATATTTAAATATTTGTTCTTTAAGGCAACCGCAATAAGATTTATCAATGCAGTGTTTTCAGCGATTTATTGGGCGTTGGTAAGTTAAGACTTTTGCGAACACTACGATGGTAATTTCATTTATTCTAGTGATGAATCTAAAAATGCGAAACTAGGACTTATTATTTAACTTCATGAATACCCTTCAAACAGCTGGGCGGACGTGAGGATTACGTTATGGTCAATCATGACGCCACTTCCGGAGATGTATCCATTTTCATCGACGAACAGGATCACCCAGGGCCACGAACCAGGCTTTGCCACCTGACCTCCCACAATACGGTTGGTGATCGGCTGAACGGTAGGCACTCCGCATGGCACTAGATACGTTTAATGGGTGTGCAAATAAATAGACTAACTACGGCATTCGCTAGCAGTTTGTACACTCCCCTTAATATTTGAGAAGAACCGAACTGACCCATTTTAATTCTTTTCAAAATCACATAACAGTAATCATCCGAATCTAAATACAATTTGAGCATATATAAGGTAAGCCTTGATTATATTGATGTTTTTTCGAAACATGAGATGATCCGGATCCGAGTATTCTGTAAGGGCGATAAAAAATATGCATTAATATGCTTATTAGATAACATAAAATATTCGTTTTAAAGCTAAGTATGCCCAATCTGAACAAAGGAAGTAACACACGCGTCGGTACGATAAATTAAACGGAGACAATCACTGCTAATATTATTATATATGAAGTGAACTACCCATACCAAACACTTTTTGCTTCTTTTTGCTTAGGTATCATTCTCGTCATAGAGGTAATAATAAATGGCACTGATGACTGATTCTTGTTCGATCTAGATATAGTTATATAAAAACAACCATTTAAAATCCTATGTTAATCCATTTATGCCCAGTGAACTCTCCCATCCTTCTTAATTGGATCAATTTATTTCCAAAATTAGGGATGTCTAGTATATTTATTTCTATATATAGTATATATATTTCTTGAAGCAAACAGCGCAGACCCTGATTTGACGCTGCATCATGTGGCGTCTCATCTGGGTCTACGCTGTTTGTCAAGGTCTTTTTTTCTAGACGCTATGCATAAATGGGTTAACCTCAGTATTGGTCCCAACAGGTCCAATATAGGTCTCAATGTCGCCGCCATTGTCATCATAAGAATACTAGCACACACCAATAGGAACATTTTATTCTGAAAGTAGTAAAACAGCCAATTGCAATTCATGTTCATATTTGAATGTTCAGATTAATATTTAAATTGACTTAATGCCTGATTTTGGAACATCATAACAAAAAGGAAAACACAAACAAAACCGAGGCATAAGTGACGTTAGCCAATATGAAAAGTTTATCGCACTAAAGTCCAGCAATAAAATACATACATAACAAACTCAAAACGTTTTATATATTCTTCACAAAAACACTTCCAATATTGTTTCAATTGAAAATCTTATGCATACAAGCAATTCCCTAACTGTACAGCTTGAATCACTATTATTGCAGATCCAAATGCAAATAATTGCGAGGGGCCGGTGGACCATCCTTATCTTGAATATTGACATTACACTGTCGCAGATTGATAGCATCCAGTCATCTGTGAATAAAGAAACAGGGGGACTTGACCAAATTAACATAATTGTAATTGTGGTCAAAATAAAGGACATTGAACGCAGTAGAGAGTTTGATTGCCAAAGTATGGAAAAAAATATTATTCTGATAAATAATGTGGATTTCGAATCTATCAGATAGATATTTTAGCGAAACGAAAACCAACAACAACACAAAAACCCAGCTTTTAATACAGATGTCAAGCGCGATCTAACAGATATCAGAAGTAGAAGCATTTAAAACAATGTGTCGGCTTTTGGTATCCCATCGGTTCGATATAGTGATAACAGATACATGAAATTTTAATGTATTGATAAGTGATTGCATCGTAATGACTCAGCAATCTGAGTGTATGGAGCGATGCATACCATTTAAAAACAGATGGCACATATAATATAAAAAATAATCACATTATCAATGATAGTTAAGTTATTTTCTAGAAGGCGAACGTGTAAGAACCGGTGCAAAATGCTCGCAAAACCAAAGGTCAGCAATATTCGCCGGAAACAATGTAAATACAGAAGCGCTTCATTCCCACCATGCTTGAGACAAGGAAACAGCAGAATAACGTTTACATCATCGACAAAAATTGTTGCTTGAACAAAATAATGTACTAAGAATCAATTAAATTAGGGAACCGCTTTGGCGACAGTCATAGCATGACGCATTGAGGTATTTTTACAGCAGATAGGGCCAATCGAATTTTTGCATTTATTTTAACCAGTTCGATAATGTATTTTAAGTGGAACGTGAACTCTTAAAAACAGTGACTTAGAATGACAAGTTTAAATAATTGTA
This sequence comes from Dreissena polymorpha, assembly GCF_020536995.1. Classification (NCBI taxonomy): domain Eukaryota; kingdom Metazoa; phylum Mollusca; class Bivalvia; order Myida; family Dreissenidae; genus Dreissena; species Dreissena polymorpha. The sequence goes on along the minus strand of NC_068356.1, from coordinate 121,480,884 downwards.
TTATGATATTATTATTCATATCGAACATATCATAATATGCCTAAAGTAACAGTGGTGGAAGTTTGGTTTATGTAAAGAAAGATATTGTTAAAGGTGCTTAATTAGTTAAAATGATAATAATAATAATATACATATAAAATATGTTGAGAGCTATTTTCAAACTTAGCTTGATATTTATTTACTTTTTTAATTAATAGCGCTTGAAAATACACCAATCCATTGCATGATCATACCTATGTATTTTTCTAATTTAAAAATGATGCATGCATTTTTCAAACCAATTGATAAACAAACACTTACAGAGACGTTATCTCGAGGGTCGGTCAGAGGTCTGATTTTGTACAAAAGTGTCGCATCATGTTTCGTTCCAATGATGACGGTATTGATGTGCATGTCTCAGGAGTAGGCAGTGACAAACGCACGAACGCTTTGGGTGACCGATTAAAGAATTATTAAAACCCATGATTTACGGTGAACAAGGTTGCGATTCGACTATCGGCAAATCTATGTGTTTTACAAACAATGGCAAGATCGTTAAGGATTATTTGCTAACTAGTTTCATGAACTCGTATAACATTATGAATTTTTATGAACATTATTTTAAACAATTCTCAAATAAAACCCCGGTTAAAATTACACTTCACAACAAAGACAGACACTAAGTGAAATGCGACAACGAATTGTGATGGGTATCACCCAATGAATAAAAAGTAAATGCCAAGAAAACAAATATTGCAAAGAAAATTATTCAGATACTGATTAAGGTGAATCGATTTACGTTGTTTCTAAATACTAGTAATGCAAGAAATATGCAATTTAAAATTCAATCAAAACAAATTAAAAGCACACAATTGTCGAACGTACATAAAAACGATTGGGAGGATTCAGTGAAGAACGCGCACGTCCGCTTTCCAATTAATTATAATTTAGTCCATTCAAAAAGCGTTTTGTAGATTAAAAACGTAGCTGTAAAACGAAATTATACGATGCCAGCTATATTACCTAAAGAAATATTTTGACTCGATGTATAGAAACGGATTATGGTAACTTATTAAGAGCGGTATAAATGGTTGATGTACGATTAAGTTACATTATGTGTTATATACCTGGATTTAATGCCGGATTTCTTCAATTCCGACTTCGTAAAGGGAAGATAATCTCACCAACACCATTTTCTATGTTTATAAATGATTCAACACTTTTTGATTGAAAATGATGACACTACTATGACATTAGACCAGCTGTCTAGTTGCTTACTTCGCCGATGATGCTGTATTTTTTCACAAACACCGAAAAGACTCCAATGTTCATTAAACAATGTAAACGACTATTTTTGGCGATGGATTCTAGTCCATATTGATAAACCACAATTTGTAATATAAAAAGAGGGGAATAACATACAAAAAGAGAAATTTCATCCTCATATGTAAAGACTAGAAAAAAGGTCCATTAATTAAATATTTCGGGATTGTATCATCAAGTGTTGAACTTTTTTTGCAAACCACTCAAACCATGTCAGATAAGCGCTAAAAGGCAATCGGATCCTTATTTTCAGTAAAAATTCCTGCTCCTGTAAAAATAATGCTGAACTTGTTTGATTCATATGTTGATTTTGCACGTGTTTCGTTAAGGTTTTTTTCGAACGAAGAGGGCAACGAAAGATTAAATAAACGAATTTTGAATAAGTAACTTTGTTTTAAATAATAAGTTCAAATTCAGCAGTATATTGTAGCTTGGAAGCTACCCGTGATGTATGACAAGCTAAATAAGAATTTCAAAATATTTCATAAAGTTTAACAGTGCAGAACAATCAAAATATGATAAAGTTCACTATCATACAAATGATACAATGAAGGAAATGTAATCCGATGGAAGAAATGGTTATACAAAGTTAGAGAGTTGGTTTAGAATGCTCTCTGTAAGATGTCTGTCTTTATTCGAAATCTTTTAATAATAATTTATGTAATCTCATTTTCAAACTAGACTTATGAACATGAATACAGATTTGTTGAAGAATTACGTAAATTAATTGTGCTCATTAACATTACGTTAATAAATGAAACAACAGTTTGAATTATCAGATTACCTTCATACTTGAAGACACAAATGTCGTTATCAAACTATGGGTATCGTCTTTTGTATCAAACATTGGAAACGACGATGGCTATCCCTTTATGATAGTGTGTCCTCATTTAAATATAAAACACTATCTTGACAAGTTTTATTTCAGCCCAACATAGTATGCATTAGTGTATACTTGTAGTGACAAATTCATATTCTAAAGTTCTTTCGAAAATTGCGTTAAAAGTAAAAATGAATTTAAATGAGAATTAATGCTTTATTTGCAATAGTCTGATTACATAGAGGATATTTGTTGGATTCGGTGGATTATCGTTTTTAATTCACGAGTAATAATAGAAAATAATATGCGCCACTCGTGAAAATATATATTTTTTATGATCACGAGTGAATTAAAATCGATATTCCAGCGAATCCAACACATTTTAATTTTATGCCTTTTTCACAGTTTAAATACATTGTTAAAGAGTTTAACTAAAGAATTTTGCTTGAAAAAATGACGTCATTTCGTCAAAAAATGACGTCATTTCACAGAAAACAGTGAAAATTATCGGTAATTTTCATCGATAATTTTCACTGTTTGAAACAGTGAAATTATCAGTTTTAATTCATTGATATTTCTCTTTAAACCACCGGAAAGCATAAAATAAAATAACTTAACTATTGTGTTAAGTTCACTTTCGCATAGCTTTTCATAAGCATGCTTATCTTTCTGCATATATATAAAATGAACTTTAATTGTTCCTGTTTAATAGTACACCAAACAAAAATTCGCGGTCACGATTTGACCTGTTGTAGGTATGGTGTACCATTTAAGACAGTAATTTCGTCACTGTGTTATATTCTGAACTTGACAATCATGACATCTGAGATAAGTATAACAATTAGTATAACAATATGTAAAACTTTAAGTACACTAGACAAACCACTAGTTGAAAGCACTAGCTATTAGATCTAGTTGGGGGTAATAGCAAACAATACTTGTTCAAAGTAGTAAATATTACTAGTACATGTGGATTGAACTGGGATTATGCACATACCCGGTAACTACCATTGATAAAACAATAGATGCCTATGGAACGCCATTACTGACAAAAGATCATATTATGGAACGCCATTACTGAATTCATATGACTGTTGTCGTTGTTTGCAGTACATTAATAATTATTTTCAGTGGAATATACATACCATGGGTATGGCGTGACATTGTACATTGGTGCATAATTTTCGCGCGCTTTTGTCGGGACAAAGGAAATACATGATGCTAGAATTTGTAAACGTCTCGTTAACATTAAACAATCGAGAGTGTGTTTCGGATTACAAATTATTATTCTCATTTGGGAATAAAACAAAACATTTATATTTTGTTTTATATTGACAATGATTTCAATATTAATTATGATAAAACCCTTTACGCGGCGAAACATGTTTTTATAAAAGTATGCATGAAAAGCACGATTACCAGGAGGATTACACCTGGTTGCTATTATCAGTCTCTTAAGTAACTGGCCACGATTTTATCGTGAAGGAGATCACTGTCGGGACCAATTCGTGCGGTAGGTATTCAAAGCCATAAAACTGCAATAAACCGACTAAATTATCGATTTATAGTGACACGGGAGTTATTCACGCATAACTGATTCACAACTGTTCCCATCATGAGTGCATTGGGTAAACAATGAATCATGAGAATGATTCTTTTTGATTGACTTGATTCTGATGATGCTGATATTGATGATGATTAGAAAAATGAATAGAATATTTTTTTGAATGAAAATGTTGTCTTATAGCTGATTTTAGAAAGGAAGAAATAAAATTATTTTTAGTATATACATTGTTTAGTTCATGTACACATATTTACCATTTTGTTTATAAAAAAATTGGAACAGTTGGCCATGCACTCATCAACTCCAGACTCCCTATGATCCAACCCCCTCTTAAGAGGCCACCCCGCTTAAGCAGCCAATTTGGCTATTTCCTTTGACTGGCTGCTTAAGAGGAGATGGACTGTACATTATGCTTTGTGCAATTTTCTTTACGTTCGGTACATTCGTCATTGTATGCAGAAGTTAAAGTATTACGCAAAGTAGTAACAACATTATGTTCTTTCCAAACTTCTTGACGTTCTGTACATTAAACATTATGTGTAGTAGTTTTATCATTATGCGCTGTGCAAACGGCTTTCCGTTCGGTACATTCGTCATTACGTGCAGCAGTTACATCATTATGTGCAGTAGTAACAACATTACGTGCTGTGCAAACTTCTTTCCGTTCGGTACATTCGTCATGACTCATTATGTGTAGTAGTTTTATCATTATGCGCTGTGAAACGTCTTCACGTTCGGTACATTCGTCATTACGTGCAGCAGTTACATCATTAAGTGCAGTAGTAGTTGGGGTGTTTCGGTGGTCGAGTGGTAACACTCTGGTCTACCATTCCAGAGGTCCCCGGTTCAATTCCCGGCCGGGGCACTGGGAATTTCAAAAATGCTTCAAGTGTTTCCCACCCAACTAAAGATGTACTGGTATGAAACCCAGGTAATTCTCGCGTGTATCGTAGCTATACACTGAGCACGTAAAAGAACCAAGGTATCTATTCGCAAAGAGCTAGGGTATCGCACCCGGGTTCCCTGTATCCCAATACTGTCTCTTCTCCTTGCTGTCTCTTCAGCAAAACCAAAGGACCCCATTGGAAATAAATGCTTGCACTTTCATGGGTTATTCTTGACTGCAAGGTTAAAATAATTACAGCCAAATACAATAACATTACGTGCTGTGCCAACTTCTTTCCGTTCGGTACATTCGTCACGAATGTACCGAACGTCAAGACGTTTGCACAGCGCATAATGATAAAACTACTGCACATAACGACGAATGTACCGTACGGAAAGAAGTTTGCACAGCACGTAATGTTGTTACTACTGCACATAATGATGTAACTGCTGCACGTAATGACGAATGTACGAACTCAAGACTACTTAAGACTACACAGCGCATAATGATAAAACTACTACACATAATGACGAATGTACCGAACGGAAAGAAGTTTGCACAGCACGTAATGTTGCTACTACTGCATATAATGATGTAACTGCTGCACGTAATGACGAATGTACGAACGTAAAGACGTTTCACAGCCCATAATGATAAAACTACTACACATAATGACGAATGTACCGAACGAAGTTTGGACAGAACATAATGTTGTTACTACTTCGCGTAATGCTTTAACTACTGCATTCAATGACGAATATACCGAACGTAAAGAAAATTGCACAAAGCATAATGTATATTCAACTGATAATAATGATTAATGTACTGCAAACAACGACAACAGTCATATGAAGTCAGTAATGGCGTGCCACATATGCCAATAAACAGCTTCTATTTTCTGTTAACGCTATCAATGCAGCGGTAGACATATTCGTAACGTTTCGCCCCATATACCTTTGTATGAGGGTGATTTAATTTAACTTTAAGAACTTGATTTTGATCAAATATTAAGGCGATATGTTTTCGTATCTGAATGTCATGAACAGGCGTGGTGAGTTTATAATGTTCCAATTATTTCGTTTGGGAAAACGTGCAACATATGTGCTTCAAATGCTAGATTTGTGATTTTTTTTAAATAATGTTTTTACTATGTTACCCTTTGATTGCGAAATTCCTTGAGCATAATTATCTTGTATTAAGAAGCCCCTTTGATTTTTTGATGCGCTCTACAAAGCTTGTCTTCAGACGCATGTCCTGATAGCAATTTTTCTTGACAACACAGGCCAAGAATAGTTTTCTTTCATAACACACTTGGAGCTCACCTCGTCGCATACATGTACGCACGCAAAGGGACACAGCATGATCTATTTACATATATGTACTGTTTAAAACACAGAAACACAAACGGCGATTAGTAAGATAACTATTTTTCAACACAAATACATCTACAGAAACTCTCCATGTATGACTTCACGTGAAGTCTAGTATTGATAGGGGTATCCGGCGTCCTCCATGGTGGTTCGGATCCACTGTGTATACATGCTGATGTCCTCAAACACGCTGGGCTCATCAGCAGTGGTGCAGTTGCCACCCGAGGACGCTAGACCTGAAACAGGTAGTATCATACTTACATCAGTTTAATACTTGTAGTGAAAAATCCAAAACGTTGGGTCCATAATTAGATACCGTTATAAATATGTATGGATTTACATGTGGCTGAAAGTTTTGTAAAATCCCTTTGAATAATGACCAACGTTGTCAGTTCTTTAACATATTATTCTTAAATAGAAAAAGGGTATTCGATTTAATAAACAACATTCGAGACGAATACAAGAAAACCGTTAATATTATAATAATTCACTTATTCACGGAGATTGAACTTAGTGCCTTTTACATTAAACTACAACCATACCCTGGATCACCCAGGCTCCATTGTTGGCCTTGAACATCAACGGGCTTCCAAGGTCATCCTACAATATATGAAGTTTCAATGAATACGCGCACAACATTTCAATTGTATTTAAATTTACACACGTAAAAGTAGCATGTAACATACTGCGGTTTTTCTTTACTCGAACATTCAACACACCACTTTTTTATTTAGTTGTAGGAATATAAATTGCATTTGTTAGCAGTCAGTTTACAACAAGTTTGAGGTCTGACAAGTAAACATACGTGCTGAAACCACGGCTTATTACCATGCATCCGAACGACAAAGACGTTTTAATCGAAAAAAAACCCAGACTCTGGGGATTCGTTTGATTCAAATGTCCTATGTATATTTGTTTTTACATATTTACAGAGGACTACCACATTGTTACTAGGTTGCAGTTTTCTGTGCCGTTATAAATTGAGTCGCGTTCTGAGAAAACTGAGTATAATGCATGTGCGTGAAGTGTCGTGCCAGATTAGCCTGTGAAGTCCGAACAGGCTAATCAGGGACGACACTTTCCGCTTTTATGACATTTTTCGTTTAAATGAAGTCTCTTCTTAGCAAAAAATCCAATTTAGGCGGAAAGTGTCGTCCCTTATTAGGGATCTGGGACGACACTTTACGCACATGCATTAAGCCCAATTTTCTCAGAACAAGACACAATGAATAAATATCGCAACGTTTTGCTGCATTTCAGCGTACCCAGCACCAGTCCTTGTGTTGGTTTTCGTATCCAGCGCACAGTTCGGTGTTGGGCAAGTAGTCCGGGAAGTGTGTTTGACAGATGCTGTCATCGACGATGGGCAAGTCTACCTGGTTCATCACCTCCTCGTTTCCGGTCGCTGCAATAGCGATTATTTAAGTTATTACAAGTACAGAAAATGTTACCTTTTATTTTCCACGGTTCGTATTTTTTAGTAACAGTTGCATAACTACATTATGTCCGTTTCCTGCAATAGGGACAGTGCCGTTTCTAATTTCCACAAAGGAGTTTGATTTCCTCGTTTACTGTCTGTTTACATTTTTAAGAAAAAGGCTATCAACGGAATGTCGTGAATTATTCCGAAACCGTTGGATAATTGCCAATAAACGATTGTGTATCAATATGTTATCTTGGTAAAACGTCTTGCCAAATAAATGTTGCATAATTCATTGATACAGCCACGATTTGTTGTCTTATAGAGGATTTTGAACTACATTCATTATACTTACGTCATACCTCATTTCAATAATGGCACACATGTTTCAATATAAGGAAAAGGAGTGACAATAATGAAGGTAGCCATGAAGCCTACGGCTGCTTATTTCTTATTATTAGATTTCAGCGATCCTACTTACTTGCGGTACCTCCCCATCCTGGCAGATAGCAGACGCTACCCACGGGTGCCTGCGTGGATGGATCGGGAAGACAGCCGGGCCGAGTATGATCGTTTAATCTACAAAATGCAATGAATAATATCCTAAGTTTTGTCATCAAGATTTGAATGGAAGTCAATTACCGGAAACCACCGTTTCGACGTGACCCGAAACTCGTCAAACACGTCTATACGCAGATGAATTTTTTACGTCCAAATGTTAATACATTTTTGTTTACTTTATATATTCAAATTTGTATATGCATTCATTGTACTGGGCGTCTTACTTTTAGATTTCATGATAATTGTACATTTGTCGAGGATAAACGTAAGTAAGAAGTACAATAAATTTCATAGCAATCGTAAGTTCTGTGTCTCGAGATTAAGAAACTGACACTACAATGGAACGAGAAGTGAATTACGCGATCGGCTGGCTGGTGATGATGAGATGGAAATCAGTTTTTCTTCTTACTTCAGTGCACGTCAGTTTTGATGTATATTATATAACGTGTGTGTCAACCGTTTACCTGACTCGACATGTGTACATCTGTGAATTAATCAAATAAGCAACAAGGTGTATTTATTGCGGTTGTTGGTTGTATTTGCCATTTTATCAAAAAAGTACCGTTCTTGCAATAAAGTCGACATACTGGATCGGTTGAGTTGTGATGACAAGGGCGATGTCGTTCTCCAGCGACGTGATATTATATCCAGGGTGGATGACGACACGCTTTATGTGGTAGTACTTCTCGTGTGGGTCCGTAGTCGAGATGTTGTACTCGCCCGCGTACACCCTCCAGAGACGCAGGTCAAGGTCAAACAAATTGTATCCAAATCTGAAACGATACGCTTTTACTTTTGTTGTGTTTCTAAAATATATAATAAAATGTTGTAGGCTCGTGCTTCTTGCAAAGGAGGTGGGTCTATCACTGCATATAATATGGAACTCAAACCAACGAGAATCGTCAGTCAAAGGTAATATAACATGACCTTAAATTTACGAAACCCTATTTAAATATATGAATAAGATATATGCTTTATTTTTAAATATGTGTCTGTTCTTGAGGAACCCGTTATAAGATATATTAATATTGTGGTCAGCAATAAATGTGAACTTTTGCAGCTTATGAATTTTTCGAAAACTGCAAGACCAATTTATTTTCTTAAAATAACAATAAAATTTTTCGTATAATCTGCTTAATGATTTTTCATATTTCTTGAATACCCTTCAAAATGCTGAGCGGAAGTGAGGATAACGTGACTGTCAATCATGACGCCACTTCCGGAGATGTATCCAAGGTCGTCGACAAGCAGGACAACCCACGGCCATGAACCAGGCCTGGCCACTTGGCCTCCCACAATACGGTTGGTAATCGGCTGAACGGTGGGCACACCGCATGGCACTGTAATACATTTTGCGGGTGTGAATTTGAGGAAGTTTGTAAACTCCAATTAATATAGTGACGAGAAGACTGGCTTTTATTTTTGCAAAATAACGTTTCAAATCAATTATAATTATCTTAATCAATCTAACATTGGTGCATAAATAGGTTCAGCCTTTCTTTGTACGGATATTTTTTTTTTCAAACGGTATGGAGAGGTGGATCCCAACATCTGTGCAAAGGCGGTACAAATGCGTGTATTGTATATACAACAACGACAACAACACCATTTATTTCATTGATAAAGCTATATATATATATATATATATATATATATATATATATATATATATATATATATATATATATATATATATATATATATATATATATACAAGTAATGTCAGATGTGGATCAAATGTTAAATTGATCACATGGTGTCTGTGCAAAAAATATTTCTTTAACATATGTTTGAATGGTAAACAATAATTATATATTCGTTTGAAAAAATATATTCAACATTGACAACGATGTTATTAACAGAAGAACAGTATTCATTCACTGAAAATTATTTTAGTATCCATGTTATCTTTACGGTAATGTATGTATCAATTTTTCAGTTGATAAAAAATTAATATAAGCTTTATTATTACAAACATACATATGTATTTACAGACTACATATTACATAAGCCACTTGATAGAAATATTTACAAACACTGGCATGTAAACATGCAAAACCTCAATTAATGTAGTATATTATCATGACTTACATAGATACTGAACATTTATTCATTGCTAACACTAGACAGCAACAAGTTAAAAGAAATAATTAAAAATCAAATTATTTCAATACGAGAATGATATAATGATATGATATGATATATAATGGTAAGATCAAGCAAAAACAAGTCGCTTTACAGTTCAGCATATAATACACTGAACAAAGAACAAAAACAGACACGTCTGTAATCGTTAAACTGAGACAATTTACAATAAAAATCAGCGTAATTCTACGATGTATTAGGAACCAAACACTTATGCTTCTGTATCGTTCTCGTTGTCAATGTTTTATGAACGTCACTGATGTATTATTCATGTTTCATCTAGAGTGCATACTGCAACCTTATTAAATTCTACATTAACTACCATATAGGTCCCAAAAAGGGACCCAAATAATATTTTTAAGTCCATATTCCGCCCTTTTAGAGTCTTAGCCATATGTACATGCTCACCGCTTGGTGCCGCAATGGCCATCCCGATAACACCAGCACACAACAACAGGAACATTTTGTTCTGCAATTGATGCAATAGCAATAACAATCAATACAATATTTAAATGTACAAACAACTATATTCATAATATTGACTTTATTCTTGAGAGTGTAACAAAAGCAAGAAAAAATCTAATCGGTGACGTTAGCAAAATTGAAATAGTAAAACATATGCTGAAAGTCCCAACTTAAAATCCAAATCTCATTTTATGAGAGTTGAATAGCAATAAATAAAAATTGTTTAATTGACTAGCAAATCCACACAAGTTAATCAGCAACTGTACCATTTTGATCACTATTATTGCAGTTTGTTCGCCAGAATGCGGGGCGCGATGTCAATAGTTACTTAAATAAGAGCCACTTACCAGTGCAGGTCCCTTGCAAGTGATCGTTGGAGACCGACGAACCCTTCTTATCTACGATGAAAACGTCAAACGAAAAAATCGCGATCACGATCGACGTGATGTCTGTATGGTGTACCGTTTATGGTATCAATTTGTGTCAATCAACCGAACTTGATAGCATCTAATAGTATTATTAAAATTAATCGAATATGAAATTAACTATTGGATATTCTAGAAAGAACACTAGTTGAAAGCACTAGCTATTATATCAAGTACAGATTACTAGTAATAAATACTAGATAAAAGTAGTCTATTTCTAATTTGTGTTGTTTTACTTATATACTAGTGCATTAAAATTATTGGTAAAATCTTCAACAATCTTATTCAGTAAAGTTATAAATACAATTGTTGTCGCATACATCTGATGTTGGATGGTTACTTAGGACATCTTAGATGACCAACAAGAGATACAGCCACGCATATACCTCGCTTTTGACAAAGACAAAACATTGAATGACGTCTACTGATGCGAATGCACTGCGTATCTGCGAGATATAAGGGCTTGGTGTGTGTATGTTGTTCAAAAAATTAATTTGGAGCAACTCAAGCATTGACAACGTGTGCTTAAAACGTTGGTGCATACAGTTGTTGCGTGCTGTTTACATATATAAAACCTTTATTTTGAAATGTCTTCCACTGATCAGACGCATGTCCTGATAACAACCTATTTTACGGGTCAAAAATAAGAGCGAATCAAATTACATTTAAACAGACACTTCCCATGTGTAGTTCAATGCTTCGTTATTTTCCATTATTTAATATGAACACATATGGGTATATGTTTATAACACAAACATTTCATACCTATCAATTTAAAGGACTTGTTTGCAGATTTTCACGGATTTACGTATCTTTGAAAAGTGTCAATAAATGCCTTTACTAACTAACAAAGCTTTTATAAGTATAATACGAATAAATAGTTTAGGAAAATACGCGATAAGTAATACACGTTTTCGTGTAAATTATCTACGATAAACGTTTAATATTTAATCGTTTGTGATTGGTTAATACTGACCAAAGAAACGATGTTTAAAAAAACACTTAGTCAGGATTGTTATTTCTCTTGCCTGAATGTATTGCATTGATTTTGTTATCAACAATTTGTTTTGAACAAACCTTTCTTTGCAGTTATTTTATCAACAATAAAAACGCAAAGGATTCGATTCATTTTCCTTTTGAACTTCAATGCACATTAACAGTTTCTCATCTCCAGTCTCTGAAAGACCCTTGTACATAAATATTTGTCATATTTTTTAAAACATACATACAGCACGTTGAGAGTCTATGTAATATTGGGCCATTTCGTGAATTACTATTTTATACAAATGAGAACCTAGTGACATTTCTATATTATATATGAACGTACGTAAAGAACTATATATTTAAACAGAACATCTACTAAAACATTAAACAATTAACTTCTTGTGAATCTACATAAAAGTTTGATATGTATCTCGACATCCTAGCTTTACTAGTCTTTCATATGTTAACGCAACAGAAGCAATGCAATACTCGCTACATCTGTTTATTTTCTCATTGAATTGTACAATGTTCTGCAAACATTTAGAAACACCGGCTATCTGTCATGTGGCCCGCCAGTGATAAGACTCGATGCCGTAAATGGAAGAATTGTCACAGATACCAGACGGCAATCCTACAAAAACGTTATCTTTGAAACATTGAAAGATATCAACCATCAGTAAATAGTTCTGATAATCAAAAGTTTATGAAAGTCGGTGTAATACTTTGAAATCATGGATTTATCGGACACCAGTTCGCATGTCCTTACAACGAAATCGATTTCCGTGTGCAATTTATGAACTCGACACGAAACCATATAAAAGACAGTGGCCCATGTGTTGTGCTGTTCAGTAAGTTATATCGCTAAATGGGCAATACGAATCATACACGTAAATGAAAACTTAGTTTTTAGGAATCACATACTGAATACGGTATAACTGGCCTTTCATGATACTTATTTAAACTCTGCATGTGGATCGTTAAATACCTGACAAATGTCGGTTGAAATATATGCAACTTCAGTAACACATGCTAGAAAATACATATTAAATTATTACATATGTGTTATTAATTCAAACACGAGTCTATACATTTTTGGGCATACTTACTTGCATTTAATATTCCGCTTATTTACAGCTTAGCAACTTGTACTAAGTCGAAATGCGCATCTTTACCTTTTATCACCCCCGCAGCTATTATAGATATTTCAATTTCTACTGGCATGGGCAATCAATTGAAGACAAGATTTAGATACTACGTTTTGAATCAATGACAATCTCAAAAGGGTTTACATCAGGTGATTGCTAATAGATCAACGCAAAAATTATTGTGAATCATAAAATGTAATGTTATATATTATGCATACCAAACGTATCAGCTTATATTGAAAACAAATGTCACACTGACAAGGTATAAGCTGATATGACAGTTTTGTTGTTTAGCTAGATATGTGATACAGAACAATGCTTTTCACTAAATACCTCACATTCTAGAACTTCTAGACGGGTTAGTGGCCTCTCAATAAAAATAACGTGTTACCACCAGAGCTGACATAGAGCGCTTGATTTAACATAGAAATATAACTAACATAAAAGCTTGCAAAATATATTATTGCAATTCAGTTCGTGTTGATGTGTTGACATTATTACATTCATGGCATTAATGTTCCAGCTATAATATTGCAATGTTGCGGCTATTTACTTATATGATTATTACATTGATTGTCATCATAATTATTGCAGGGTCGAGAGTCGAAGCGTCCAAAAGAATAATTTACGGATGCTTGGATTCAAACGGCAGAGTGTACGATATATGTTAATTTTTATTCATCTGTTTGTATTTAAAGTCTTGTTTTTTCTCCTTCACGTCTAATGATTATGTCCAGTCTTGTTTAAGATTTTGCATTACGTTTAACAATTTAAACAGGTGACTAAATAAATTATTAAAATTCAATGTAGAATGATCCAAATTAATTTTGCCATAATTATTATAAAATGTAAAGCATTTAAGGAAATCAGTTAATAATTATTTCAAACACGAATAGACAGGTGTCCTATACCGACATACGCATATTCATTAAATGCTGGAAAATCGGTCATGCTTGAGTTTGATAAATTGCGTTAGATTAACTGACAACAGTAATATGACTGAATACTGTTTAAACAGTGTGCAAAATACACTGACAGTCGAACCAACAGTCATGTATAAATGCAATCCTGTTTCGACGACAGGATATGTTCTCCCGGGTACGTGTGCGTTAAGGGCATGAAGACACTGTGCGACCCACCGGACATGCACCCGAAGTGCCACTGTGAGAGAGACAAGGGTATGGCTTTATTAGTTTATTTATTTTTATTGAAATAATGTTATCGACATGGGTTTAATACAAAAGGCAAAGATGTGTCTTTATGCGAAAACTAAGTTCTGAAGTTGCTATGAAAAACGACAATTATTTGACATTAAATACTATATGCCATTCTCAATTCTGAAATACACAACACAGCTTTAATGTTATAAGCCACATGGCATGTTTATTCTCTTAAGTAACTGACACTTGTTGGACGTTATAAGTATAATGATGTGTTAATTAACAAAAATATGTGTCAATGGTTTGACGTACAAATCAATGTCGTAACATATTAAAACACTCATACATTTCAAACGATGATGTGACGAATTGATTATCATGTTGGTTTATGAAATCTGATATAAAAGACACGTGAGTTAATGGAAATGTGGCATAAAATGTTCAAAAATGAAATAATGTTTCGCGCCGATTGCAATGTACCTTTTCGTTTTATTCGGCATTATTTTATATAAGTCTGACATGTTTTAGTATATTTCAGTTGTTGGGTGTGAAGATTTAGTTGGAAACATGTACGTATACAAGCTATATTTGAAAAGTATATTGTTGTAAATATCCAGTGTTGCGTCAGAAGTAAAGGATAGCATATGAACACGATATGGCTCATATTTCTATTTAACTCGTAACTTCTTTCTATTTAATTTACTAATGATAATGAAACCGACGTCCACGCCATTGCTCCCCTAACTATTTTTGCAAGTAAGGTTTCGACAAGTGATGACAATGCATATTCTTCAGTATGTTCTGGTCGGCAATGGGATCCTCTCCGAACGACGTTGTTAAGAGATTGAATATCAGTTCCTTATAAAATTAACCACCGGTTTTCGTTCAAAAATAAATTATTACACAGTTTTGTTTTTATTTTTCTGAATATATGTACATGTATAATTTTTTTCAATAATATTACAACTCCCCTTACAAGAAGATCCTTTTTATTTATGTAGACAACCTGAATGTGCATACCACCCCTGTCATCTGTTTGTTTTAGCAATAGCTTCCAGAACAATATCTATAAAAATACTGATACATTGTATTGATTTTTTTTTCAATTGTTATATATTATTACAATAGTCTTACACATTGGGTCTTTTTAAATGAGTCAGTTAGAAGTTATATAAAAATGTGTGCGTTCTCAACAGAATCTGCAAAGACGACCAGAAGTGCTTAGATGCGAAGTTAAAGGAGTGCTTCAGAACAAGGAGCACAAGTTGTGGCTGTCGGGCTCCCCCACTGGCCATTACGGACGACTATGACAATGACAACGACTTCGGGGACTCTCAAGGTAACCAATAATTATCTTTATATAAGATTGACTCAGGGTACGCCCGATGTATCAATAACTAGTCACTATGTATTTTAAGAGATTTATTACGTCATAAGGTATAAGAATGTATTAATAATTATTTCAAAATTTTGAGATCAACGTCTAACCATCCATCGCAAATCTGCCATGGAGTGGTGTGCCGTGTTTAACTTTCTCTAAGATGAACTTATGAAGAACATGCTTTAATAGGTGAAACGATGATTCTTTGTACCAAGAGAGTCATTCGAGATTATCTGTGTGGAAGTATTACACGTCATTTTGACCATGTCAATTGTAGGTTGTAAGGTGTATATTGACGATAAGCCGGTGTTCGTGCCGTATGATGCAAGGAATTGGAAAGTGCCGAAGTCTTGCTATATGTGTAGCTGTCTCAACAAAGTTGGTCTGGTAAGCGAGTTAGAAACATTGATTCAATAAATGCTTCGCTGTTAGACTTTCAGTTCGTGTCACACTCTTTGTCGAATACTCGCATTTTATATACGTACACAATTGTCTCTATACACTCTTTCTTGACTAAAAATTAGAATACTTCGTCAAATCTTGGATAAAGCTTATTCAATAATATGGAAGCCATAAACACGAGTTACAACTAGATAATAGTATTTATTATTACTGTAAATAATTCAATTCCAATACATCCTTACAATTATTTATGATTTTATTCTGTATGACATGTCGATGTCTTAAACTCAGATGCCCATATAGGAAATGTGTTATGTGACTGTCATGCAATCCTTTTGTATGACTCATGCAAACTAAAATACATGTGGCTCCCATAGAAATGCGTGTATGATTCTTCAGGGGTACGAGTCGGACTGCAAGAAAGTTGACGATTGTGTCGATTTTCTGCATGGCGGTTAGAATACTTGCAGAGGTCACCTGAGCTTCCAAGAAAAAAAGACATACGAATAAGTTGGCAACACAAATACATTTCTTGATTTAAAAATATACACATGACTGTATTGCTTTTTTAGGCATCAATAGCGAATAATAAACGTAACACACAATTTCTTAGTTTTCTTATTTTACGGCATTCATCCTTGTTGCATAAAACAACGTTTTCCATACGCGACTTCTTTGTCAAATGCAAATGACCGCCTGCCAATCATTGAACATAACAATAACACAACTCTGCCAGGACAAACAGTATTGATTCAAGCGTGAACAGATCCTGTGCACATATTTCAATCCGCCAATTGCAATTTTGTCAGACGTGATTGACCGTTTCAGATATTTCATAATTTTAATTAACGGTTTATCTCTGAACGAGAACAATAAGAGGAAGAGTGTTGGCACTCGCACACCGCGTCATAATATCTCCACGTATGACGACTAATTATGACGTGCCAAATATATCCAAAACCACATTGGTACGGATACGTGTTGCTTAATTGTTTTATAAAAGTCATTTGTTACGAAATGCAAGCAAGTTATATTTAGACTGGCCCTTGAAATGGCCTGTGAAGTTAAGCCTCGAACTTATGTACTTATCTAACCATTCCAAAGGTTCACGGAAACCATCTAACCAGTCCTTAAATCCAGACACAATAAATCTTTCCAGGAAAAAAACTCATAGCCTGGCGTTATTATTGATGTTGTTGTTGGTTTTGTTGTTTTCGTCAAAGACTGAGGCCAGAAAAAAGCAATAAGTAGTATTAGTTAAGATAGGGAACATGTGTATATAAAATATCAAATAGTGGATATTGTGGAAAAAAGAAAATTTACAATTCAAGTATACACACTTATTTTAAGATATTGAGATTTGGTATAAAAGACATCGAATCACTTCGCCCTAGCTTGTGATAAAAAAATAAGTAAAAGAAAACACTAATATCAAGGAAATTAATAAAATAATCAATAAATGGAGACAGTAAGACTTAACTCGTAAATAAAACGATTTGAAAATCAGTCATTCTTGCTAAAATGGCATGATTGCATAAACAGATTCGAGATAATATTTACACATGTAACCAAAGATGTGTAAATTGTATAATCGGTGTTATAGACGTCACTGACTGTCTAATGAAAGTTAAAATTAAAGCAGTATTTGAAGTACGCGTACATGTGTATTCGTACTGATAAGTTGGAAGAATATGTCACACATACTTATATGCAAAGGCTTTAACGAACGTGCAATAAAATACGTGTCAAAGATGTCAAACATGTATGTTGAGGAATATAATCTTGAACAGCTTGTTTAATGTGCAGATTAGAGGCGAGCATTTGAGACTGACAAGGTCACTATTTCTATTAGTGTGTGCATAAAAAGAGGATAATGTCAAGTGAACAAACTAAATCTATGAAATAAAAAAAGACTGATGTAAAACATTAATATGAAAAAACGTATTAAGGAAAACGAAAAAACGCTAAGTATTTGTTTATGTGCATGTTCTGCCTAACATAAACCTACTTCTACCAGAATCAGAACAACAAAAACAACAACAAACAAACAAAACATTATCTATAAACCTTATTTACATGACCCAAGCGTATCACCGATAATAAATACAATTAATATATGTATTTGTTAGTCTTAATAAATGAAAACCACTTTAGAGATACACCTTTCTATCGAACAGTACCATAACAACCGATGAGCGGGCGTCGCATTCGATCTTTGAGTGATATGTGCAGGAAGAGTTTTACAACTGCGAAGTTCAGATCTGTATATGTTTTATTATTTTATTTATTGTTTATAGATAGGATTTATACTTCAAAATTATTGATAATATGTCTCAATCTTCGCACAACTAATACATGGTGACAACAAGTGAGCTCAAATTCAAACAATTGTATTTAAGTAAATAAATGCCACCGGCCCAATAATACACAACATACTATAAAATATACATACATATAGTTGCCTTGTAACTACTTGTACCCTTATTTTTTATACATTAAACTAGATATACATATAACTACAAAGTAATTATTTGGTCTTTTTTTAACAGATGGTTAACACAAGTTGTGACTGTAGGTTCAATTTTATCATAAGTTGATCCCATTAATGAATAAAAATCAGATACTGAATTCCACCACGGTACCAATTATAAAGATATTGGGTACGGAATTCTCTATATTTTAAACAATGAAAAATGCATGAAATTCGCAATCAATAACACGAATATTATTGTTATGAATTGACTGTTATCAAGACAAAAATAACACAGTTTATCATAAAATATTTAATTTGATTGTCTTCCTATCTTAGCATTTAATTTGTGATTAGAACATCTAAATTTAGAAAAGAAAATTTTATGTTTTAATGGTATGTGTTCTGATTGAAGATATCTTTCTTTATCTAGAATTGCATTGAAATGCATGTAATGTTGACAGCGAGATGAATAGTTTTTTACTTTTCCAGTTTTGAGTATAACAATCTGTAAAGCGTTGGCTAAAGTGTCTTATGAATAAACTTACATCACTAATTTCTTGACTTATCCATACAGATTCGTAGCAATAACAAAATAACATTGTTTTGACTTTTGAAGCTCGACAGCTTCTTCCAGACTCATCTAACGCTTTTAACATTGTATAACATCGCTTAGGTTATCTATGATTAGGCATAGTAAGTAACTTACACCAATATTTTATAAAAATGACAAAGTAAGTAACACATAAAGGGAGACGCCCGCATTCACCATAACAAGACATGTGTTAGTAGGTTTTTTAACATACACAATTCGTTCACAAAGTTTGCTATTTACAACTTCAATTTAGTCAATATATTTGTATCCACATATTTATGATCCAAAGCATATAATCGGTTTTATTATTCTATCGAACAATATAGATGATTCTTTAAAAGGAAAATACCCAAATGATTATATATAATTGTAAATAGCAAAACAAATGGTTTTTGTGTTTTTTAAATTAGCTTTTCACGTGTAACGCTCCATGATAAATTCGGTGCAAACATGAATCCCTGTATTTATAAATATAGGTATCGTTTATTGGCGTCCCACGGAAACTCTTATGTTCGTAATGTCTTATAGGTCCATCGATCGTTTCTAAAAACAATAATTTCATTTTTTTTAATTAAGTTTGATGTCCTTTCCAGTTAAGGCACACAATTCGTCAGTAATGTTTAATTGCTATTGTATAATTGAATTGCTGTTTCGGCACAATTAGCTACATCATGGGCGAACATTAGACATATGATGTCGTGAATTTCATTTGTTATCAATATTCCAGATCCACATTTTTCGCGTAAAATCGTAGATAATTTATCGATTGTGTAAAAATCAACGAGCTTGCCTAATCACCTTGTCTGGTTTCGATAGTACATTTAAAAAAAAATGCTATGCTTAGTGAAAATAAAGTCTGTTGGTTGGGTTGGATTGTAGAAATGTGGACTTAAACACATGAATAGAACGAGTGTATTTATGAGTGAAATTTCACGATAGTTTTTTTTGGCATATGTGTTTGTTCTGATGTGTGAATCGGACAGATAATACTTTTCCCTCGTGAATTCGGACATTCTTTGGTGTCAAAAATGTTGTTTACAATCTTAACTAAAAAGGGAGCTAAAATTTCAAGACTGTATTTATAATATTCTGATGGAATGCCGTCCGTACCGCAACGTTTACCATTCGCAAATGTTCTAATGGCTTCTTCGAATTCTGATAAAACAAAATGTATGTTAAGATAAATTGTATTAGAAGCAGAATCTACAACCTTATCGTCTTATAAAAAAGGGATGATGTTATATTCATATAGTAAATAAGAGAAATAATATTTCCAATCATGTGGACTTATTTTTCTGCATTTTAAAAGAATGTTACATTCTTCGTCCCACCATTTTGGTTACTCGTCTCTCCTCAGAGACTGTGACATATCTTTACTAGCTATATGCTAGAAAGAAGTTATTTTATCAAGAGCTATATCAATGTTTTGATCTATGGTGTTCATTAATGCTTGTTTCTTTTTTTTCAAACAAACTTTTTACGCGATGTTGAAAGACATGTTCAACTTGCTCTTCCATTTATACTTTCTAAAATTTGACAATTTACCTTGATTATTACCGACAATATTTATATCATCAATATACCACATAATCATCTGACATGTAATTGAACAATGGTCGCATTCGTCACGGTTAAGAACTTTTGAAAATTGATAATATAATCGAACATTTGTATGCAATGTGTGTGTAGTCAAAATTAAGCATTTTCAAAAATAAATATCGACCCCTTGGTGCAAAAAGGTACCGTGTGCATTATAATTTCAATTTCTTATGGAACCTTTCTGCACCTTTGTATTCAGGTTGCCAATTAAGAAAAACCGCACAATATAAAGACATTTTATGATTATATACATTTGCTTCAATAACATCAAATAGAACCCTGCGTTAATCTGCTTCGGCTCACACAATGTTTTTATAGAGATAAGTAATTATTTTAAGTCTCATATAGAAAAACTGGACCGACAATTATATACACGTGTTACTTTATTATTACATGTACATATAACCATGAAAAGCGAGGATTTTTATTCGCAATTTCTCGTATGACGATTTACTAGTATAATTTCTTTCTTCGTAAACAGAACTTTGTTTTTTAGATATCGCTTGTTGACAATGGAATCAAAGGCAGTGGTGCTTTGTTTATTGTTGTTGTTACCGTTTACAAGAAGTGTTTATGTCAGAAATCGACGACAAAGCGACTCAACAGGTATGTGTGTCCCATTTATATTGAAAGTTTTCAAAACAAAATACGTATTCCTTTCTTCAAGTTAATGTGCATATGTAAACTAACACAGTTGCATTAAGTTTATATATGTTTTATTAAAAACAAGTGATTTCTAATGAGCAGTGCTTCATGAACATAGAGTAAAAAATATTTGTTTATTTATTTGGGGTTAAATAGCACAAAATGGAGTCAAGTATGTCACACGCATGTTATATGTTCGATCTGTAATACACGGTTCAACAGAGCTAATAAGCCATATCTCTGTGAGGCAGTTTCATGATTGTCTTTCAGAAGTATTATGGGTTTTTTTCAGGAACACAGTATAAAATGGTAAATGTCAGTAATTGTTTTATCTAAAAAGCGAACTTGATAGAGATAGAAAATAGCTGGACTTTAATTTATTTGTTATTGTATCGGCGTTTAAAACTCGTGTTGCACTTTCTATCTGACGCGGATCGCATGAATTAATTGAGAAACATTCTAAAACAAAGAATTTGGTACACATTTGCTTATCAATATGTAAAAATTATTATCCAAACGTTTGTACCCTTATTGCACTTTCTAGCCGACTTTGATCTCGTGCATAAATCTGAGAAACATTCGACAACACAGACTTCGGTAATCATCGAACATAAATAATAAATCCAAGACTTAAAATAAATGGTTAATTAAACATTTTGCACTCTTTCTGTTAATATTTACTTATTTTGGAATTTAACGTTGGCATTGTACGTAATTTGCACCTTTCTATCAACTTCTCTATAGCATGTTATTTAATTTAAAAAAATATGTTTATCATCTTTTCAATAAAAGTTGACGTTAAAGAATTCCCTTTATACGTGTAAATGTATCTCCTATTAATTCCTTCATTCGCGCAGCTAACAACACTATTTGCAATCATGAAATGAATTTAAGTACATATTCCATGTTATTGACTATTGTTTGCGTTTGAATTACAAATTAATTCGTGGAAATTACATTTGTACTTCAAGTTACAAGTCTATGTCATGTTACTTACAATTACTTTCTTTCAAATATTAGTTGTTAAGTACTCAGTGTCAAATTCAATCCGCTTTTCTTATGTGGACAAGTCGATGCATAAATACGGGACCAAATTTCTCGGAATTGTCGGTATTATCACCGTTTTTTTCGTAAATGCACCTTTCATAGCAGTTGTTACGTCAGGTTCTCACATGACACTCGTCTTGTTTTCCAGACACAGAAAGAAATAAAGTGATAATCTGAAAATGTAGACGCTATGTAATTCCTTACTTTCTTTTAAGGGACAATGATGTATTGATGATGGTAAAAGAGCCATTTGTGGGCTTTGAATTAACACCTACACACATCTCAATTTGAAGTGCATAAAACTTCAGTCGCGATATCAATAGTGCAAATTTGTATTCAAAGTTTTATGGCGAGCAATCTTGTACTTTCGGACTTAAAATAACATAATTAAATATATGGAACTATTTTTAAGATTGTGTGAAGCTGACTTTATAGTGCCTAAATTTTCATACAACGAATGCATGTATGTGATTACAGGGTATGCGGCAATTGATATTCGACCAATTTATTGGACATCAAAGCATTCACTGAATAGTTTTTACGAAAACATTAGAAATGTAAAGTTACACATATTGTTTATAATATACGTATTGGCATCTTTGATAATGAAGTCACGAAATATAAGCACATAAAAGTCAAACACAATAAATATATTTAAAATGTTTAGTTCCCGTTTGATCTAAACATATGAATCAGTCATTTATACACAGTAAATAGTCATTTACACGAATCTAATATTTATATAAGTTCCTGTCCATTCTCAGTGACACGATTTTAGTTGTTCGCAAGAACAACTTAGGTTAATAGTGGTGTTTCAAACATCGATGTGCAGTAGAGCTGAAACGATTCGGTTCGATGCATCGAAAAACCGGTTCAACGCCGCCGATTCGATTTCGATACCAATACGGCCGATTTCGATTTGATTCACTGCAATCCCGATTGATCCGCATTTTAAATTTTACTTTCCAAATCCGTCGTCTCAACTTTCTTGTCATTTGGAATACGTCTTGTGATTGGTCAATAGCCAATATGGCATCCAATGAATGAATTAATAACATGCTGAGCACTACATCAGCCGGTAAAATGGCTTCTTCAACCACGCTGAAAGACGCACCGTCAAAATTAAAATCAAAAGTATGGGAACATTTCGGGTTTCGCGAAGGTTCTGATTTAAAGGCAACTTGCAAAACGTGTTGTGTTGACGTTAGTTACCCTAAATCTGAAAGCACTACAATTTTGAGACAACATTTAAAGAGATTACACTCGGTTGATATTTCAGATGTGAAATCTTCATCTCCCACGATGATTTTTTTCTGATAAACACATGTGATACATTGTGCATTTTATGTTATTTAAGAATAACTCATCAGGAAGTTTCGTTCAATAAATTTGTTACTTATAAAACAATGTTGCGTTTTTAAATTGTTTAAAAAAAAATAAACACTTTAAATGTACAACATAAAAAGTTAGTAACAAATACCAAACATATTAATTCATGCCCTGGACATACAAAACGTGAAAATAAATGATGAAATAGTTTGCAAAATAAGCAGCAAATAGTTAAATTTGAATCGAATCGAAAATAATCGAATCGGACCATTTGGTATCGAAATCGAATCGAATCGAATGATGGGTGAATTGTTACAGCTCTAATGTGCAGGTTACCAGGGCCGTACGCAGGAATTTTTGACTGGGGGCCGAACCGAGGAGAGTGCGGGAGGGGTCTCCCCGCCGGATTAAAAAAAATTAGCACTATTTTTATCTGAATTTTAATGCTTAAAAACTTATTTTGTGATATAAATTCATGGACTATAAGACGAAAATCAGCACCACCCTGAAATTCACAACAATGTTTAAAGCTTTAGACTTCAGAAATGTATAATGTTTGGTGAAGAAGGAAAGCACTATTTTAAAATTAAAAACCTTTATTCAGAAATGTATTATAAAGTTTGACTGACATATAACCATAATAGCATTTACTCTTTGAATTCAAACCTCCTCAACAGTTTTAAAGTAAATTTCTAATAAAATGTTTACCATCTACTACGCATTTTTACTTTCACCATCATCAACACAGATACACCATCACAATCGTCTACAACTCATACATTAGATTTGACTTAAAAATGTTCTATATTATAACCGTTTTCCGGAGGTTGTTTTTTACGCAACGCTTTCAGATATTTAGATAATTTTTGGTATGTGAGTCTACCTACATGACCTACAGATGAAGTATGAAATTCGTTCCGGTCCATTGATTTTTTGCGAAGTTATGGGCCTTGGACTTAAACATTTTCTCTACAATAACCGTTTACCGGAGGTTTTTACGCAACTATTTCATATGTTGAGCTGGTTTTGATTCCCCGACAGAATGGCATATAGCAGTTGCACTCTCCGTCCATCTGTCCGGAATTATTTTCAAAACGCTTTAATATATTGACTTGATATTTGGTGTGTGAGTCTACCTATATTACTTACAGATGAAGTATGAGTTTCGTTCCGGTTCTTTTTTGCGAAGTAATGGGTCTTGGACTAAGACAAAGAAACTTACCTGTTCAAAAAATGACGAGTATCAATATCTCTCTAATTGCTCCCAACATTATATGTTTTTCAACCGCCTGTATCAGTTGCTTCCATTCTCTGCTTCACTTTCCTTGGCCAATCAAAAGATATGTACATCAACCATCGATAGATGAAGCATTCGGGATCACAAGGGATAATTGGCTGATGGGGGATGTGTGTACAAGGCGATAAGAAAACTATGCTTTGGGGCTTATCTCCACTGGCGAGCGCTAATCCCCTTGTTTATCAGGGACAATAAACACATCTGCTATTTTGTTTTGAGGGAATGTGTTCTGTTGAGAGAACAATTTGAAGAAGGCCAACTATTTTAAAAAAATCCTAACTCAATGCCAGCTGGGGGGGGGGGGGCGGGCCCCGGGGCTCCCGGTCTGGGGACGGGCCTGGGGTACTACCATTCACCAAATCACATCCAACCCGCATCGGCGCCGCGAAAGATTCGCGGCACGACTCTTTCGCGGCGCGGAAGAGTATACTTAACATAACGTGTTTTTCATCATGGAAATATGTAATTTAGAGTAATATCGCATAACGCAGCTCTCCTCAAGGGTCACATGGGCGGATTAGCCAAAAATGTATTCGTGAAGACGCAACGGAACCTGGAAATGAACATTGAATACACACATTGTAAAAAAACAAAATGCGCAGAACAGCAGTTTATGATATTAATTAGCAACCTTAATACCAACCGATTCCTTATCTGATCAACGGGAGAAAAACAGAAATACCAAATACCACTTTACTTAGTGATAAATAGAACCACTAATTCATTTTGTCAACCAAAAAATATTAAATTAATGTAATTATTGTTCCATAATGATAAGTAATACGCTATTAATTGAGAAAAATCGCGACAATTGGAAATAATGTATCCATATTCGTTTTAACTCAATAGAAAACAACAATTCTGTTTTGATTATCGTCTAAGTTATTGTGTTTGATATATATAAAGGATATTTTTTGGATTTGGTGGAATATTTATTTTAATTCATGAGTGATCATGGAAAATAATATTTTCTCTAGTGGCGCATCGATATTCCACCAAAGCCCACACATTTTATTTTATTTTATCTTTACAAGTGATTATTTTTCTTTTATAATATAATTCCCCTGTCGGCGCACCGAAAAGATATTTCATGATTGTTCAAGGGAAGCTTATCCGTACGTTTTTATAAACATTAAATTAGCGCCGTTTGTAACATTTGGGGGTCATAATGGGGAAAACAAAAATATCCAAAAATAGTCCCGGCAAACGATTAAAATTTTCGATAATTTTCACTGTTATTTTTCACTGTGTGACACAGTGAAATATCAGTTTAAATTCACTTAATTTCTCTATAAACGATCGGAAAGCATAAAATAAGTTTAATTAAAACTTATATTACTATTAAAAGCAGCCTATCGCATCGGTGGCAAACTCCGTCCGGGGAGGACATAATAGACTATCGATAAACGTTGATAACACGGTATTGCTTTTTTGAAGATGCAAAAGCAAAAACTTCACGAAAAGACGAAAATTTTTAACCAGAAATATTTGCAGTAGTCGGAAAGTCGGTATGGAAATCGTTCTTGAAAGACTGAAAAGGCTACCGAAAGTTACCAGTTTACTATAAATAACACAATTTGACTGCAATGGTACATCGAAAAGAATTTTGCTTACACGTTTCATTTATTAGAAACAAAGAGAGACCCGCGTCATGCGAAAATAGACCTTATGTCATAAGACCCATTTTCGCATGACGCGTCTCTAAAAGTGGTAGTGAATATGTCGAAAGAAAACTGCGTGTACATCAAATGTTGAAATACCATATAGTTCGAGGGGGGATGAACTTATACTAAACAATTTATATTGACAAACATTTACACTTGGTCTGAATTTTCGTTCACTATTTGTTTTTAAACTCTATTATTTAAAAATGCATATTTTTTTCTAACTTTATTTCAAAGTCCGGTTATTATATGTCAGCGTTTCCGATCGCCAAAGTCGCCAATGGCGATTGAGTCTTTCAGTTGGCGCTTTAAACTGAAAATGTAAAAGAAAAGGACGATTGTAAAAATTTCAAGTTTTTTCTTTAAATCAGAGATCTATCAAGAAACATTTTTAGTTGGTCGCGTAGCGACCAGCTCATGTTGTTACTGAACATTGTTTGTTTGTTGTTCAAAGTTTATTTTCAGGTCCCACGCCCCTTCACGGAGTCGTTTTAGCTGGACCTGCCCCTGTGACCTTTCAGGGGAAAAAGATTAATTTTGTGCCAAAGTAGGTCAAATTTACACCGGCTACCCGGGTATTCGCCAAAGATATAATTTCCATCCAAATAGACCAGTGCACGGTGGCCAATGAGACCTTAATGTGCACTGGTGGTAGACAATTTAAAAACAAATTCATGTCTGGACGCAGCTCCGCCAAGGGAGTGCAGCACACAGCTCCGCCTTTATGGCCCATGTCGTCAACGGCCGTCGTCTTCATCCTCGAGACGGTTTCCCCAGTGCGTTGAGCGCATTAAGTACCGCCGCCCCGGGGTCCCTCTTTAAAGCCACCCCCTCGATGTTCATGGTTCCACCCGCGTTAAGCAGACCCAGTCCGTCCCGTATGTCCTCTACACTGGTGGTCTCGCTGTCGCGCCGTTCCCGTCCCTCTACAGACGGGACCTCTGGCAGGTCCGTGCCAGCCAACTCTCGACGATAAACAGCGGGTGACAAGTCCGCTGTATCTTGGAGAAGACAGCAATCCCAGCAATGTGGAAGACGTCCGGCTCGAGGGTGACGGACTCAGCTGGATTAGCAGAGCCACCCGCAGAAGTTCCCCTCTATAAGGAAATATGTACAGATGAGAAGATCTTCTGCGGGCGACTCTCGCCTCGGTCGCGACGCGCACGCTCCAGCTGCTGAACATTTCAAGTCGGTTCGGCTTATCTACGGTGAGCCTACTACCCGCCACACATGTCGTATCCGCGCGAGAAAGAGTTGTATAATTTATGCAAGAGGTTTTGAGTTCTTCAACTATACTCATTCACAAATTGAAACATTATATGAATATCGTGTTTAATGTAATAGTTTCGAACGGACCTTATATAGAAAAGAATCAATTAACAATGATTGTATTATACGTGTCGCGGAAGAGATTGTTTATGAATGAGTAAAATAGTCCACTTTCTGCTGCGTCTTCGTGACGTAGTATTTTTGCTCAGCTCATTCATAATCTGAGGCTATTAATAGATGCGGCTGTCGATAAACAAGGGAGTCCAATTGCACGGGTGATAACAATAGTGTAAGGTTACACTTGTTTATATAAACAGTTCACATTATGTGAGAATAGCGATAAATGGAATACTTATGAATGAAGCTTATATAGAAAACAATCAATAAACAATGATTATGTTATACCTGTCGCGGAAGAGATTGTTTATGAATGATTAAAATAGTCCACTTGCTGCTGCGTCTTAATGACGTAGTACATGTTACTCTTAATCTGAGGCCATTAATAGATTCGGGAAAACAACGCAATGGTATAAGGTTACGCTTGTTTATATTCTCAATTTATAAAACGTTGAACATGAGTACAACAATAACTTCAGGGATACGATAGACAACAACAAAAATGCATCATAATCGCTGAAACCGAATATAACAAACAATTAAATATAACACGAATGATCTGTTTCGTAACCTCGTTCATGCTTCTAAAGCGGGGATTTCTGGAAAACGTTCTATTGTTCTCAACAGTTAGCGGCGATCTTTTGTATTTACAGGTGCTAACAACGCAATAGTAGAAGGTTAAGCTTGTTTATATTCACAGTTCTCAATTTATAAAACGTTGGACATGAGTTCACCAATTACTACAGGTATACTATAGACAACATAAAAAATACTTTATAATCGCTAAAACCGAACACAACTAAATATAACAAGAAATATCTTTTTAAAATGTAGTCGGCGTAAACGCTGACTTCGAAATTAAGTTTACTTGTCTAAGTAAATGAATACAATGAAAACAAAAGTTAAACTATTGTGTGTGTTTTTTTCACTTGTAAGTTGCATATTCACAGCATGAAATGTGTGTTATCATTGTCAAACCACACATTAGTGTAAGTAGATAAAAATATACTACGGGAGTGCACATCATATGTGTCCTCACGTGCCTTATTATGAGTATATTTCTTCACTATCGAAATATATCGTATGTTAATATTTGATTTAAACGCAGTTTTCTTTCGACACATTAAATCACACTTTCATAGCCGCGTCATGCGAAAATGGGTCTTTTGCGTTTCGGCCAACGTTTCTTAAACACAACATGCGCAGTCAGGTCAGAGGCGATGCTGTTCGCTATAACATTACTCAATATGTTATGGTCTCATTATGTATCTCCTGACCAGTCTGAGAGATGCGCGGACTGAGTGGACTATATATATAATGGGCGCATATGGAATAAGACCCACTTTCGCATGACGAGGGTCATTAAAATCTAATTGCGAATTGTAAATGGCACATTTTAGCACAATGTTTTTTGATACAAAATTGAATTCAAAATAGCAAACTTGTAAATAAGGGCAGCCTATCCAGGCGTTAAGGAACGATTTCCAGACGTGCTGACCGAGTACGGCAAACATTGTGGTTGAATAATTAAACGATTTTCCTCTTATCGTGAACAGTGCTACATCCTTTGCGCTGAGCACAGACACAGTGATGTAGCCAAAGTTCAGAGGTTTTATCTCGAATCAGCCTATGGAATATTCGAAAATATTCATGCGTGTCTGCTGGCGTTATGTAAAATTGATGACTACCTAATTCGTGAGTAAAAAGTATTGCTCGCAGATTTATTTTTTATTTATTTTCATCAATTATCTTTTTGTATACATGTATTTTGAATTTCTATATGGTGTCAAATTCAAGTTTTGTACAGGGAATTTTCATCATATAATTATATTCTTAGTGAGATAGGTATTCGATATTCCAACATTATTCATTTAATATGATGGTGATTGCAAATTGTCTTTATATTCAGTTCTCACTACCATTTTCATCATACTGTCTATGCTTTCAGAACGTCCAAAAGGGCCATGTTTTTGTTATTTTGTCTAAGTTTCTCTATTAAATAAATAGGATGTCAACACAAAGTTCGAACCGTGCGTTATGACAAACACTTTATAAATTTGAACGGCGTCTGTTCATTTCAAACTTGCGATTAATTTTGAAAAATAAATTGCGTCTTAAATTATGCAATAGCGAACAACTTCAGTGCCTTCAGCGCTTTGATTAGATCTTTGCTTTAAATGTATCAGTATCCCCTACTTTAAAAAAAAAGCACCAGATACCTTTTTCTACGCGTTATCGCCATACACACCCAATAGAGTTATACATAATCTACTGATAAGAGCTAGCGTTTGTATCGAATAGTCGAGCCATATAAAATAACACAGTTATGTGAGCTGACACAGATGCGTCAGGAGAAATTCTCAGGTAATTGTCTAGTCGCCAAACTGTTCACCTTCACATCGGTTTAGAGAATGCTTATAAGGGCGGGGTTAACTGGCGACTAATATTTTATTGTCGTCGGTGAATGATTTGACCGTTTAACGCAGACAGATTAAAAAGGAATCACAGATATACCATTTACGTAATGTAAAACGGTAATTAATACAGTACATAAAAGACAGTGTCGGGCATCATCATCACACATTTTAACTGTCAACAATACACCCCAGCAAAACCCGATACCTTGCGGGTCGTGTAATACCATAGGGAACAGTGCTGTGCATTTTGGCATGAACTTACATAGGGTAAGTAAATTGGAAAAAATAAATTTTTCAAAGTCCAATTTGAAACAACTGTGTATTAACATTGATAACAAAGGTATTGGCCTACATGTAGAAAAAATCCTGACAAACTTTCTTAAAAAATGAGCGAAATGTGGCTCACGGAAGTAGAAGATCGGGCAAAACTGCTTTAATTTGCAAGCCACTTACTACAATAATTAAAGGATTTATACAAACTTTCACATGTCTGCCATAACCTTTCAGCAGGGTTTCTCCAGAAAACTATTTATTGTGGAGAAATTTGCGTTTTTAATGACCATGTTGGGAAATCATTGATACCATCTGGGGAAGACCAAAAAACATTAGTCGTCTTCTTTACGCTGAAACTTGGCCACTACTTTTTAGATGGTCGCTTTAGCGACCGTCTAAAGTGCTTAGTGTAAAATTCAGGTCAGTACGGCCTAGGTACGAGGAGCCCAATTCCCGCTTACTACGCGTATCCGCGCAAGAAAGAGTTGTATAATTTATGCAAGAGGTTTGAGTTCTCCAATTATGTTTATTCACAAATGGAAACATTATATTAATATCGTGTTAAATGCAATAGTTTCGAATGGCGTTTTATAGAAAAGAATTAAAAAACAATCATCGCATTGTACGTGTCGCGGAGGAGATTGTTTATGAATGATTAAAATAGTCCACTTTCTGCTGCGTCTGCGTGACGTTGTATTTTCGCTCATCTCATTAATAAATCTGAGGCTGGCGATAAACAAAGGAGAGTCCGGGTGAGAATAACGCACTAGTATAAGGTTACGCTTGTTTATATTCACAGGTCTCAATTAATAATATGTTGACCACGAGTTCAACAATTATTACAGGGATACGATAGACAACATAAAAAAAAGTTTCATTATCGCTGAAACTGAATATTAAAAAGCATTTCAATATAACAAGAATATTCTCTAAAAATGTAGTTTTGCTGTTTTGAAATAAGGTTTGGAATTTTGGTTTCTTAATAACTTAATTCAAAACAAAAGTTTAATTATAGTGTTTTTTACTTGTTAGTCGCATATTTACCGCATTATAATGTGTGTTATAATAGGAAAAACATACATTAGTAAAATTCAATATGCCTTCGCACATAGAAGGAATGGGTCAATTAGGCTCGATTGGTCATTGTCGGCTCGGGTACTACTTACATGTACCCCGGGTACTCTTAAGTATACTTACATGTACCCCGGGTACGGTATATATACTTATACGTACCCGGGAATTTTAACGCTAAATCGGTCGTTGCCGGCTATTGTTTTGAAATTAAGTATATGTACATTTATGTCAATTTTCTGTAAAATGGCCTCTATATTATCGAAACCCATACTCAAAAAGCATGTTGATGCAGTTTTTATTCAAAAGAGAAGTTTGTTTAAGATAATCGGTAGCGCGTTTTACGACATCGGATTTTGGGCGGGAATACAACTCGGGTACAGTCTTATATCGACCGGGTACGATTAAGTATATTTATCGTACCCGGGGTACATGTAAGTATACTTAAGAGTACCCGGGGTACATGTAAGTAGTACCCGAGCCGACAATAACCAATCGAGCGTCAATTTAGTGCTGCGTTTCCTTTGCTTACTTCAGATAGAGGTCAATTCTTTACGTAAAAGCAATCACAAGGCCCCGGCTTCAAAGGAATTGCGCAGCGTTCTTACATAATAAAAGTCGTAGTCGCATGGTATTTGTGTTAACGTCCTATTTCGCAACGTGGTTCTTTTTCGCGGGTGTTTTGGCATTCATGATATGAGGCTATTAATAGATGCGCCTGTCGATAAACAAAGGAAAGTCCACGGGCGATAACAACGGTAACGCTCTCACATACAGCTCAATGACG
Source organism: Dreissena polymorpha (assembly GCF_020536995.1). Taxonomy (NCBI): domain Eukaryota; kingdom Metazoa; phylum Mollusca; class Bivalvia; order Myida; family Dreissenidae; genus Dreissena; species Dreissena polymorpha. The sequence continues at coordinate 121,448,274 of NC_068356.1, read as the reverse complement.
TAGTACAGGTCGTAAATTGAGGCTGTTAATATTTGGGAAAAAGTTGACGCTTATTTATATTCTCAATTCATAAAACGTTGAACTTAAGTTCGACAAAAACTTCAGTGAAACGATAGACAAAAAAAAATGTTTCATAATCGCTAAACCCGAATATAACAAACAATTTATAATAATAATACGAATGACCTGTTTCGTAACCTCGTTCATGCTACTACAGCGGGTATTTCTGGAAAACGTTCTTTGGTTCTCAACAGATAGCGGCGTTCTTTTGTATTTACGGGTGCTAGCAACGCAATAGTACAAGGTTTATAGAAGGTTTAGCTTGTTTATATTCACAGTTCTCAATACATAGACAGTTGGATATGAGTTCATCAATAACTACAGGCATACTATAGGCAACATCGAAAATGCTTTATAATCGCTAAAACCGAAAACAACTAAATATATTATATTAAATATATTTATTACAATAAATATCTTTTAAAAATGTAGTCGGCGTATACGCTGACTTTGAAATAAAGTTAGCAATTTACTTTTCTAAATAAATAAATACAATTAAACAAAAGTTAAACTATTGTGTTGTGTTTTTCACTTGTAAGCTGCATAATCACCGGATGAAATGTGTGTTAGCATTGTCAAACCACACATTAGTGTGAGAAGATAAAAAAATATACTATGGGAGAGCACTTCATATGTGTCCTCATTTGCCTTGTTATGAGTATCTTTCTTCACTATCGAAATATATCGTATGTTTATATTTGATTTAAACGCAGTTTTCTTTCAACACATTTAAATCACACGTCAATAGCGCCGTCATGCGAAAATGGGTCTTATGCGTTTCGGCAAGCGTTTGTTAAACCCAACATGTGCTTTTGCGCAGTCAGGCCATATGCGATGCGGTTCGCTTTAAAATCACTCAATATGTTATGTTTCTCCTTACCAGAAGGAGAGATAGCTGAGTGGGCTATTTATATGATGGGCGCATATGGAATGAGACCCATTTTCGCATGACGAGGGTTATAACAAATCTCATTGCGAATTGAAAATTCCACATTTAAGAACAATGCTTTTTGATACAAAATTGAATTCAAATTAGCAAACTTGTTAATAATGGCAGCCTATCCACACATTAGGGAATGATTTCTTGACGTGCTGGTATGATAATTAAACGATTTTCTCTTATCGTGACACTATACTATTTCGCTAATGATTGTTTTCTCATCTTGGAGGCGAAAGTGAAATTCTGCGAGATGGATTGTAACGCGTAATTGTAACAGGGCCACAACTTGTGTCGTTTGAGCATACAGAGAGTAGTCCGGAATTCCTTACACTGAACAGTGCGACATCCTTTGAATTGAGCACATACGCAGTGATGTAGCAAAAATTCAGAGGTTGTATCTCGAATCAGCTTATTAAATATTCGAAAATATTCATGCGTGTCTGTTGGCGTTATGTAAAAGTCACTAAGATGAAAACTGAGTAAAACAGCTATGCCTAAAAGCGCATAAGTGCTCTATACCTATGTTTATGTCATCGTTGTTGACACCGTGTGAACTGCTCGGGTAACAAGTAAAGCATAAACAGCAATGTTTATATACTTTTATTCCTCCATATACAAGAAACGAAGATTATTGTATATTTTGAATTTGTATATGGTGTCAAAAATCAAAAGTTTTGTACACGGACTTTCATAATGAATTTATATTCTTGGTTAGATAGTCATTTGATATTAGAAAAAATATTCCTTTAATATGATGGTGACTGCAAATTTTTTTTATATTAAGTCTCATTACCATTTTCATCATACTTTCTATGCTTTCAGAACTTCCAAAAAGCATGATGTTTTTTATTTTGTCGTAGTTATTTCTATGAAATAATAAGGATGATAAAAAGTGCACACAAAACTCGACCCGTGCGCTATGACACACACTATATAAAGTTGAATGGCGTGTGTTCAATTCAAACTTGCGATTGATTTTGAAAAATGAATTGCGTGTTAAGTTATGCAATAGCGAACATCTTCAGTGCCTTCAGCGCTTTGATTTGTCCTTAGAGCCAACCTACTGTAAGTTTGTTTATCTTGTTTAAACTAAGCTTCATCTGTGTAATCATAACTGGAGTTTGTGTGAATTCTGTAGATAATTGTGAGATATTGTAAATCAATGTCATTTTCATTAATGATATTTTTTTCAAATGTCGAACTTCATATCCTGTGACTGTAAATACATTAAATACATTAAAAGAGCGAGCATATGGAGTTCTTTCAGCGCTTTGATATAAATATGCATAAGTTACGAGGTAAAGGGGGTATACTCGAATCACCATGGACCTACGTCCTTTTGGCCTGTCTATCGGTTCTTACGTGTTTATCCGCCCGTCAGTAGACACAGACTTTTACAGCATGAGTATATATATATATATATATATATATATATATATATATATATATATATATATATATATATATATATATATATATATATATATATATATATATATATATATATATATATATATATATATACCTTATAAACAAAATACTTTCTCTGACGCCACAAGGTCACCAACTCACCATGCGTACCATTTGTCATTTTATCTTGTATAAAAGTACCTTTTCAAACGTTTGAATATGCACCTGTTTTAAAAACTAAACAACCCCGGTCAAACAATTTATTTGAGTCGTATCGGCGGATCAGAATATTCATACGTTAAATTAAACAACCACATCTATGAACGCGTTTTCTTGTAATACACTGTTTGGCAAAATAGAACTATAGGTTGTAAATTAAACGAAGTATATATATATTTAAATTACATAAATTATGTTACATTTTCCATATAATCGTATTTATTCGCGGAGAAAGAAGATAATGTGTTACTTATATTTAGCTAATTCGATATTGCAGTTGATGCTACATTTGCAGTATTGTGAATGTCTATTTTTGTGTAATAACGTATAATCAATTGAAAGCTATATAACTAATCTTGTGGTTAAATTTTCTTTTATCATTTTATAACAAAAACCCAAGTTGACTAAAAACAATTGAGTTTAAAAAACAAACACTTGAACATGCCATATTTCTCGAAATGTAAAATTAATAAACCCAAAATGTTAACATCCATTTCACTGCATTTATTTCCGCATGTTACACTGGCACTTGTGTTTATGGTTAAGCTATACAATATTTGGCTTTATTCGTATTCTGATGATATTTTAATAATTGCTGCCTTCACGGTAATCAAAGATCAAACATTACTAGTACAATATAACTATATGTTAACTTTGTTTTCTACGTCTACATATTAGGCGTATGCACACGATCTTTTTTAGTTCTACTGCCAAAGGCAGAAGAGCTTAAGGGATGGCATTGTGTCTGTCAGTGTGTGTGTGTGTGTGTGTGTGTGTGTGTGTGTGTGTGTGTGTGTGTGTGTGTGTGTGTGTGTGTGTGTGTGTGTGTGTGTGTGTGTGTGTGTGTGTGTGTGTGTGTGTGTGTGCGTGCGTGCGTGCGTGCGTGCGTGCGTGCGTGCGTGTGTGTGTTAGACGTTGTCTTGTTTATCCGATAAAGTCCACAGTTTTCATCCGATTCTTTTCAAACTTACTCAGTGTCTTTATATTAACGAGGACTCAAACCCTATTGATTTTCCGGTCACTGGGTCCAAGGTCAAGGTCACAGTGACTCGAAGTGGTAAAAACTTATTTATCCGATAAAGTCCACAGTTTTCATCCGATTCTTTTCAAACTTACTCAGTGTCTTTATATTAATGAGGACTAAAAAATATTGATTTTCAGGTCACTGGGTCAAAGGTCAAGGTCACATTGACTCGAAACAGTAAAAACTTGTTTATCCGATAAAGTCCACAGTTTTCATCCTTTTCTTTTTAAACTTGCTCAGTGTCTTCATATTAATGAGGACTCGAACCCTAATGATTTTCAGGTCACTGGGTCAAAGGTCAAGGTCACAGTGACTCGAAATAGTAAAAACTTGTTTATCCGATGAAGTCCACAGTTTTCATTCGATTCTTTTCAACCTTGTTCAGTTTCTTTATATTAATGAGGATTCAAACCTTATTGATTTTCAGGTCACTGGGTTAAAGATCAAGGTCACAGTGACTCGAAATAGTAAAATGGTTTCCAGATGTTAACTCAAGAATGCTTAGGCCTAGGATCATGAAACTTCATGGGTACATTGATCATGACTGGCTGATGACCCCTATTGATTTTCAGGTCACTAGGTCAAAGGTCAAGGTCACAGTGACTCAAAATAGTAAAATGGTTACTTTTTTTTGTTTATCCGATAAAGACCACAGTTTTCATCCGATTCTTTTCAAACTTGTTCACAGTCTTTATATTAATGAGGACTCAAACCCTATTGATTTTCTGGTCACTGGGTCAAAGATCAAGGTCACAGTGACTCGAAATAGTAAAATGTTTTCCAGATGTTAACTCAAGAATGCTTAGGCCTAGGATCATGAAACTTCACAGGTACATTGATTATGACTGGCTGATGACCCCTATTGATTTTCAGGTCGCTATGTCAAAGGTCAAGGTCACAGTGACAGTGTTAAAAGCAGTAAAGCGATTCAGGCCCTCATGGGCCTCTTGTTTATTTGTGTATTTCGCAGAACTGAACACATGAATTCACTTGCAATACAAAAGTATGTATTTTTGGAAAAATCTGTACACCTCTGTTATGCATATCCGACGAACAATACCAGTATTGTTAAGAAAACTCGAAACCCATCCCACGCCACATTATATCCTAATCCAACATAGCGCTGATATGTTTATTGATGAACTCACTAACCAAGCATAACAGATTATAAGGAACGGATGTAAAATAATAACTACAAGAATGTAACAAATACTCGACAATTTTAAGATAAAAAGAACTTTTGTTTTCTTTGCGTTTATTAATGCATTGTATAATCGCTGCAATCGCAACAGAAACTATTAATTGTCCCTTCTGGTGATGACATCCCGCGGTATCTAACGGAAAAAGAACAAACAACAATATCCCTCGTATTATGTAGCGGTGGCGAAGAAATACTGATTGTCAACTATATATTTATGAAGCAAAAATACGAATAAAAGCAAAAGTAATTTGTAGGCCATATTAATGAATTGAAATTCATGTTATTCCATTCTATTTTTCTTAGGTTGCGCGGTATACATTGGCCAATATCCGGTGTTCGTACCGCTTGGTGCAAAAAACTTGAAGGTGGCAGGAACATGCTACACGTGCAGCTGTATCGACTATGGTTATGTAAGTAACACATGTATCGACTATGGTTATGTAAGTAACACATGCAGATTTATAAATACATCCGTGCGCATGATAGGTGTTATCCGTATCCCCTCAACTTTGTAAAAACGCATATAATCCGTTGGTACCAACAACGCTAACATATTTTAATAATGACTTTTAAATAATTATGTTTAATACAGTCTGTGATTTTGAAAAGAATTTACATGTGTCATTTTTGTTTTTACCCAAAGATTAATGGCTTTTTCTTTTTACCAAATCTAGCACATTCCGTAGTAAGCATATTCAATAGCCAATTCAGGTACATATATTGCCAGCTTTTCTGTATTTTTGAATGGTTTTTAACCCAATATATATAAAGGAGTTAATAGTGTATGTTCTACTCGCTTAACCAGGTCGGGCTAAAATGACCTCGTGAAGGGGCTAGTAAGACCTGTAACTAAACTCTGGAATACACACACTGTCCTACTCGCTTTGTGCGTTGTCAGCTTTTAACTCGTTACCTATCCAAAGTCCACAGGGGTTGTGCTCTATAGGGTCTATTTAAACCAGATCAGGAAAATAAAACACACACACTAATGCACTTTTCACTATATAAAACTTTTATTCACACTGTATAGCTATTTAAATATTTCACACAATGCTATACTTTTCATGTACAGCATAAAACAACTATTTTGTATTGTTTCTATTGTTCATATAAAAAATATGTCCACGTATATCCTTACTCTATAAAACCAAAAACTAAACTGCTAGTCTATCAAAGCTTATTCTAACAGCTTTTTAAATGTCAAACATATACAAATGAAATCAATTTGCTGCAGTATAAACAAGAGCATGGTAAAATTAATGCTCTTTCAACAGAGTGTTGTTAATGTAAACAATCCGGCAACACAATGTTTTTATAAACTTCATGGTTAAACGCCAGTCATTAATTTCCCTACAGAACATTCTCCCCTACCTTGATAAACTTTAGTTTATCAAAATGTCAAGTATACCAGATGTATGCTAAATGCTTATGCTAACTGTACTCTGTCAAATTTCAAAAGTATGCTATATACTATATTCTATTACATGCCGTAAGTATAAGACTTAAACTGTATCCTATAAAATGTAAACAGTATGACATATATTCTGTACTTTTTGCTTATCTAGATTAAATGGAACCGTTACTATTACTTTACTAACTATAATTTACTGTAATATTATACTATTATATAAACGAGTCACTTTCATCCCCAAATTCTCAATCACACAATCCTTCCTTTAAAGTCTATGGTATTGAATAACGTGTTTGCTTAAACATTGAACATGCTTCCAAACCTCTTTACATTACGTTATTTATATAAACAAAACTATAACATTTCACATGCATATATCTGATAAAGGTTTATAACGACAACAAATAAGATACATTCTTTATCATCAAAATATCATACAATGTATAGTAAACTAAAATGTAATTACAAGACACAAAGCAATATTTCAAGCTTTTCTGTTTCCAAAAATGTTCATTTTGTTTCTTTTCCCATAAATATGGATACACAGGGATTGTTATGCGCTCTGAGTCAAAGTGCAAATCTGCATATATGTATACAAACTTTTTACACCTAACAGTAATAACTGTGGTCGCTTTGTGGATTATTATGCCACTTAACACAACAACCAACATGCAACTAGCTTATTTACACTTGCACTTGGTCTTGAAGCTGAGTTCTTGCCTTAATCTTCCTCATCATGCTCAATTTAACAGAGTCTTGTAACTGATCTCATCAACTCCAATACGATAACTGACTGTGCGAACAACACCATCAGCTCCTGAGAAAATCTCCACTATTCTACCAAGCGGCCATCGACCTGAAGGCTGGTCAGGATCGACAACAAGAACATCGTCTCCTATACAAAAGTCTCTGTGTTGTTGAAACCACTTCTTTCTGCCAGCAAGCATTTGCAGAAACTCTCGCAGCCAACGTTTCCAGAAGTGTTTCACGAGTTCTTGTATACGTCTCCAGCGTTTAATTGGGCTATAATCTGTGTCGTCAAACTGAGTCTGGAGCAAACTGACCTCCAACTTGTCCAAACAGACAATGGAGGTCGCGGTGGTGTAGTGGATGAGTTGTCCGCCTAACGATCGGGAATTCGTGGGTTCGCTATCTACTCGAGGAGCGTTCTCATTATCTCCTCCATAGACACCAAGTTCTGGTTCTTCCCAGGAAACGGACTCGACAGTGTCCATATCTGCCTATAATAGGCCTTACTGTAATAGTCAGCAATTGACTGTAGGAAGTACGAAGTAGAAGTAGAAGAAGTAAAAGTAAGCGGTGTGCAATCATCAACATTTGCAGACTGGTACATAGTGGACGAGAATTAATCAAACTTTCAGCTCCAGTACAATCTGTGACGAGCTCTTCATCAGATATATCAACTGAGGTCAAGATTGCTGATATTGCTCGTTTTGCTGATTTAATCATTAGTTCATGTACGCCACCCCAGTGTAACGCCGCAGGAGGGTTGAACAACCACTGTATTCTTCGGTTAGCAGCACTTTCTTTGATGTTGTCTGTGTCTACATTGTGCACTTGTTCTCTTAGTTCTTTATCTGTCTCGACAAAGTTAGTGCCATTGTCAGAATACACTGAAACATTCAAGAAAGCGTTTGTGTCGAGACCAAAGGCTATTTCTAGTTGCACTGCGCGTTTTAATAATCATGTAAATAGACAGATGTATTTCTTTACTCGTCTTGTTCCCTTTCCCTGGATTGTAATGAAAGGACCACCAAAGTCTACTGCGACATTACTAAATGCACGCATGGTTACTCTTGTTCTCACTTTTGGTGAGGTGCAATGATTTAATCCTTTGGATGGCCTTTCCTTCGTTTTCATTCAGAACACTTGTTTTCCCAGTCTCTTATTTGTTCCCTAGCAGCTACAATCCAGTATTTCACTGACAGATCAGCGAGTGTTTGGTTTATTCCGCTATGATTGTTCTTTTCATGGGGATCTTTCAAAATTAACTCTGTAACTGGACTCTTTCTGGGTAGTAACACAGGATACTTTGTGTCATATGTAAGAAATCCCGAGTACTTTAGTCTACTGTCACTTCTCATCACCCCTTCGGTGTCTAATCTTGGATTCAGTTTGATCAGTTTGCTGGAAATTCCTTCTTTCTGATTCTTACTAAGTTAATCATACTCTTCTGCAAAATATCTTCTCTGTGCCTCTTTGATCATTTCAATATTGCTTTCTTCAATTTCAACTACATTCAATGGCCCACGAACTCAATCTTCTTTCTTCATTTTGCAGTTTTCAACAAATGAAATGACCCATGCTCGAATTCTAACAAGTTTTATCCAATTTGAATACCTTTCCGGGCTCCACTCGTCTTGTGTTACATAAAATGTACGCAAATTTGTTTGTGCTGTTTTTCGCATTTCAAGCTTTACATCATAACCCAAATCAATTTTGCTCTTTGGCCATTCGTTTTCACTTTCTTTTACGAAGCTGGGACCTTCCCACCAATTGCTCGCAGCAGCAAGACTGTTAACAGGTAAACCCCTTGACACATAGTCTGCTGGGTTTTCGTTTGTTGGAACATATCTCCATTGATTTGGATTTGTTACTCTGTGAATTTCACCAATTCTGTTTGCAAACAAATGCTTTGAATTGTCTGCTGATTTTTCGTATCCATGGTATGACATTTATGCTGTCCGACCAAAATGATACTTGTGTTATTTCTATTTCAACAGTTTTGCAAATCCTTGATGCCAGTTTTAAGCCAAGTGTGCTGCGAGTAGTTCAAGTCTTGGGATACAAGTAGATTCTGTGGGAGAAACATGCTTTTTTGCAGCTACAAAGCGTACAGTCCCATCTTCATTGTCAAACTCACATCTCAAATATGTAACTGCTCCATATGCAATTGATGCATCTACAAATGTATGATTCGACATTGACTTCAGCCGCGTTTCATTATTTTCGTTTTTGAGACAACGTAAAATCTTAATCTTATCTAAATGTTCAAGCTCTTCGAACCACCTTTCAAAAGTCAACTTCTCTGCTGCTTCTCTCACGTTTTCATCCCAGTCAACCACACTTAACCAGATGTCTTGCATGATTTGTTTTCCTTGCACTACATATGGCGCTAAAAAACCTAAAGGATCAAATATCCTACATACAGTCTTCAAGACATTTCTCTTAGTGATTTCACCTGGCATAGTCATTTCATCAACGACTTTGAATATAAATTTATCATCTTTTGCTTGCCAGGATATTCCAAGAGCTTTAGTTGTTGGCAGATTTCCTGATCCTAAATCTATTTCTGCTGCTCTATCTTCTTCTGGTATTGTTTCTAACACTTCAAGTGAATTTGAAATCCACTTTCTGGCATGCATATCAGCTTTCTGCCACAGCTCTCTCAATTGTCTACATAGTTCTATTCCCTCTGTCACGTTTTTCGTAGAATCCATGCTATCGTCCATGAAAGTATACTTCAGAATGGTCTCAGCCGCCATCGGATATATGTCAGCATGCAACACAGCATTATATTGAGATACATAATGGGCTAGATATGGTGATGAGTTAACTGTGAACACTAAACGTGTGAATACAAATGTTTCGATGGGGCTTTCTGGTGATTCTCTCCATAAGAATCTTTGGTATGTTTTATCTTTACTTGCTAGGCCAACTTTCAAATACATCTCCGCTATGTCACAAACAACTGCGATCTGATTTCTTCTAAACCTTAGCAACACATCAAATAGTTCTCTTTGCAATTTGGAACGTTTACTTAAGTACTCATTCAAACGTGTGCCTTCGTGTTTGGATGTTGTATCAAATACAATGCGAACTTTTGTTGTTTCTTTTTCTGTCGTCACTACTGCAACATGTGGCAAATACCATCCTTTTTCATTGTCTTATCTTTAAACCTTCTTAATAACGCCTTTCGTTTCATATTTCCTTATGATGTCACTATACTCCCGCTTCAATTAAGGAGATTTCTTCTCTTTTTTTCTCAGTGCCATATAGCCTGTTTAAGGCACTACTATAGTTGTCAGGTAATGTCTCTTTATCTGATTTCCATGGCAATGAAACTATGTATCTATTGTCTTTGTGTCCAATATTGTTTTCTTTTTTAACCTGCACTTTCTTGTCTTCTAGTGACATTTGGTTACACTCCGTTTCACTTTAAACTTCTCAAAACTGTTTCAATGAAGTCTACAAGTTATTAATAGCATGAAACACAAACATGCTAGTGCTATCATGATTCTTCTCTCTATTTATTGGCCCAACACATGTCCATCAAAGTGGTGTCAATCTAGCCACTGGTTCATCATCACCACCTACTATCTCTCCAATTGATCTATGAAGGTGCGCATGGTCAAGACCTATCAGTAAATCTATCTTCTTCTTTTTACCAGTACTGGGGATGTGGCTACTGCTCTTTCATTATTTGCCAATTCACCGTTTGAAGTTTCCAAGTTACATTTCTTGTTGTTTGTGCTTCCATTGAAAGTTCAAAATTTCTATTTTAGCTCTGGAGCTTGAACATGACATTCCTAGTCGTGAATCTATCTGATTTTCCATTCATTACACTAACTTCTATGGTTTTTCTTTCACCTTGGAGTTGTAAAACACATGCAACATCTTCGTTTAGAAAATACGTTGTACTCCCGTCATCTAACAGTGCATTGATGACTATTTCACGATTGTCTGCTGATACTACTACCGGAATGGTTCTCAGAGCAATACTTGATCTATAATGAACAATATATGTTTCGAGACATCTTCTTGTGGTACTGGGTAAAATGCTTTAGCATTAACATTCAAAACATCTTTATGTAAGAGTCTGTTATGTGCAACTATTTATTCCATACTGTCCATTTAATCCACATTCTTTCCCCATATGATTACCTTTAAGGCATCTGAAGCAAAGGCCAGCATCTTTTGCTTGTTTCCATCGTTTTTCTACTTTCTTAGCCTTGAATTTCATGCATTCCCGTGCATTGTGATTTTCTCTGCAAATTTGACATTTAACAGATTGTTTTTGCATTGCGTCTGTTTTAAGAAGAAGGTCTTATGGGGTTTCATTCGCGGGTTTTCTTGGCGTTGCAAACCATAAATAGTCTCATTTGCATGGGCTTCATATTCCGTCTCTCCATTCACAAACGTTTTCAATGTTTCAACAGAGTCTGGTAACGATGTATCAAGGAGTGTTCTCAGATAGCGTGTTAACATTGTTTGTGGCAGTTTCTTTAACAAACGATGGTATAACGGTCCTCCTTCAAGATCTTGAAGATGGTTTACTTCCTTTAAGTTAATAACTGAAATGTCGAGTAAATCAGCATATTTTTCAAGTTCTTTAGGCTTTTCATTCTTTAACGGCTGGGAATTAGCTAACTCTCCTAAGAATTAGTTTACTTCTCTTTCGGTACCACCATTTTTTCTGTCAAGCCTTTCCTTTGCAGCATCATATGCCTCTTTCGAATGTCCCGGATTTTCAATAGAATGTAGCGTTTCGCCACCTAGGTACTGACGTAATTGCAGAAGTTTGTACTGTGGGTTACTTGGCGATTCGTCAATACATGCTTGAAAAGCTGTCTTCCATGAAGGGTACTTTGTCTTGTCACCAGTGAACACGGGGATCTTTACTCTTTGAAGTTGTTTCTACATATCTCTGCCTAATGCGGAATCCGATTTACGGCCGTCGTCATGGTTTGATTCGTGATCTAGGTCAGACTTGGAGCTTACTGTGAAAACTTCATCATATGAACTCACGAGTTCATCATACTGTTTTTCAAAAATGTCAATTTCGTTTAAAGTACTTGCCAATTCTGTTGAATCTTTCACCACTAAAGCTATGTTTTTAACACTGTGTACTGCCATTTCCATAGCCTCTCTAACCTTGTCAAGAGACTCTTTCGCAAGATCTTTGTTTTGCGTATGATCGCTTAAAATTTCTTTCATTTTATTACGCGCCCCGATGAATGCTGCTTTACATCTAGATTTCTTCACTTTTAACTCTACCAAATTCCCCTGAGGGGTGTCTTCTTCTTGTTTGTCATTCATTGTGAGATATAGAATATGCAAACCATGCTCTGCTACCAAAAATTGATCTATATCCACCTCAGGAAAATGAAACACACAGACTAATGCACTTTAAACTATATAATATTGTTATTCACACTGTATAATTATTTAAATATTTAACACAATACTATACTTTTCATATATAGCATTAAACAACTATTTTCTATTGTTTCTATTGTTTATATTTCAAGTTTAAAACTGACTCGCTTAAAGTAAAAAATCTAGGTCACCGTTACGGCACTCTTTTCTATCAAGTTTGTATGTTGAACAATCATATATTTGTACAAACGATAAAACACATCACATAATTTGCCTTTATACGTATATTTGTAAACATATCGCCAACTACATTCAATGCATGCGTAACATCTTCTAAAGTTTATCGCTTCTATGTTTAATGTTCGAATTAAATCGGTATCGCTTTCATTTTGAAATATTTATGCTAAATTGGATAGTAGCACAATGCCATTTATTTTAAAAATAAATCACGTATTTTATTTCAGGGTATGCCACCCCGATCAAGCTGCAGGAAGGATGGTATTTGTTTTCGCTTAGAAAAAATACCCAACAAGAAATAGGTCGGTTGTCGTAAAATATCGTTCAGTGATCCTAGTGTGTGCTGAAGTACAATTGCGTATGGTACCAACACAATACTTTACCAATAAAATGTACATGTATATATGATTTCTGTTATGAACAATTACAATAAATGTTTCTATCATGTGATCTAAAAAATTGTTTGAATTTGTTATTGTGCAAGCATAAAAAGTTCTTTGATATAAACCAGGGAGCGTGCGCCCTGGTAAATGTTTATGCATATCGAATATATGTTATGTATTTCTTACAAAATAGCGCCTTAAATTTAAATGTTAAATATTGAGATATACCATCAGACAAACGTGTTAAATTAAATATCAAATATGCATTGTGCTTAAGCATGGTGTTGCTTGACGAGCACGTTTACAATATATGTATCACTACATATACAAAGACCTACCCAAAGGTGAGTTAAAATCGATCTTCATGTTTCTTTATTGAATGGGACGTATTTTGTGCTGAACATGCTACCCAATAATTACTCAATTATAATGAAGACAATTTAAAGTCATGTGTTGCCTTGACGTTTATCACAATACAAAACATACCGTTAATCAGCAAGCGTAGTGCTTAAACATGGATATAAAGGATTTAAGTCTTGACAAAACGATATTATAAATAAACCTTTAACACATTTCCTCAACACATTTCATGGAAGATAAAATACATTTAAGACTAATCTTGGGTTTTTTCCTTTGCATTTCCTTCGCACATAAACTCTTTAAAAGAGTATAAACTGCTACCGAAGCTTAGTCTTACTATGACACTGTATCGTGTCCACCTCATCACCTCATCAGCTCATCTTTTATGTATTTACTACGTTTACATGGTCGTGGAAAAGTCTCAATGCGAAATCCACTAGGAATTCGAGGTCACTGAGTTTCTAAATAGAAGTATGTCAATTATTCAGTTATAGTACAGTTAAAATGCAAATACTCAAATAATTGTAAACTGTAAAAGTTTAACTCAAGATGTGGTAGCCATAACGAACTATGAGCAGTATTCGAAAGTCCTTTATTTGCGACAAAAAGGCGAATGTCTGATTGCAAAACACTACATTTATAATATTTTTAAACATAATGATTTTAATGAAATTATTTCAGTACAATATAAACCTGATTAAATGATGTGACATTAGATAAATAACGTACTTCAAATAACATCAAAATGTTAAAGAATAAATTAAATGCTGTAGATAATACTGATTCTAATTAAGATTTACATCATATACATGGAGTATTAGACCCATTACTGAACGTTTATTGGTTGCATTAAAATTAAAAGAGGTAGATGTTATAATTATGTTATAACTTTCAAACATAAGACATTCGTTTTTATGGCTAATGCTTTGTGACGCAATATGACTGACGTTTATGCCAAACGTAAATGCCTGCGCACTTTGGCTTTACAATAAGCATGCAATTATGTTTTTAACAATCAGGCCGGGATAAAAATGGAACCTTTTATTATTCAGATAAACTGATAAATCTGGACAAACGTTACATAAACGTCAATGCTGACATTTTAAACCTGATGAATGATTTGACAATGAGGCGTGCACAATGAAATACGCATTACCACCCTTAAATTACAAAACCACATACTGTGTGGCATGTGACATCGTGACAGTTGGTGCAGAGTTTACAGGTATTTTTATTATCATACTACATACGAATTCAATAAATAAGTGCAATAAATATTGAGCTTGAACTGAGTGGCAATGTAAAATGCCCTCCTAATCATAATGCCGTTCGTTATATTAGGAAATTTTATTTTGATTTCGAGTACAGATGTTGCATAGTCATTATAAGTCTAAAAGCACGATACAAGTATTCAACGTATATAAAAGACGCGACAAGGTATGCGTAGAAAAGCAACCATTTCACAAAATGAAATCGAGAGCCTTTACGATCGTCGTCCTTCTGGTATTCACTGCAAGCGCTTTGGGGCTAGATGAGTACGGAAATTTCGAAGGTAATTATGCAATTTTCTTATTTAATTGCTCAAGTATTTTTTATTGTATTGCCCGTTGTATATTGAGGTGATATGAGTTTCTAACATTACAATTAGGATTTTGATCAGCTAGGGCTTCTCAATATGTGTACATAAGCCGCGCCCCACTCTCGGGGAAAACCAAACTTAATTGGTTTGCACGTAGTGTCGTCCCCGATTAGCATATGCGTTCCACACAAACTAATCATGGACGATACTTGTATGGAAATGTTCGCATAAAGAACGTATGTTCTAAACGGAAAACCAGTTAATTCGAAAGTTGTCGTCCCTGTGGCCCCCCTATCTGTCTGATCATATGTTGAACAGAAAAAACGCATTCAAAGCATTCGTAAAAATGACCAAACATGTCTTCGTACAAGCAAATAGGCCAGTCCGACTTACGCATATCTTTTTACTGCACGTTATTTGACACGTGTGTCAACATAATTGTTAAACACTATGTATGTTTTTAATATGTATATACATGTATATGTCCGTAGTATTTCCAACGTTCAACTGCAGCATATGCACGATAACTTAATTGAGTAAGTTGTTATTGCATTAAGATTTATTGATTAAGAAACCTTTTATAACTAATAATTAGATTGTTGATTTATTGAAAACACGCATCAGATCAATAAGTAGACTACATTTGAGCCGCGTAATGGGGAAATAAACAAGGTGCCTTGGTCTCATAAGCGGATTTAGTAGCTCCTGACTTGAATTCGCTAAGGTTGTAGGCTGGTCTGGAGCAACAATGGCCGCATATCGCAAAGACCTATTTCCGCATGACGCGGGTCAATTATTTTAAGAGTGAAAGCTATGTAATGCACTTAACACGCATTACAATTATGATTTCTAAAAAACTGCTGAAGATTTATTGCTGTTTAATAAAATGTTCTACCAAGTTTCATTAAAATCATTGATTTATGACGCTCTGGCACCTCTGGACCAGAAGCTTGTGCAGAATGCTCGTGCTACAAGTGCAAATTAAAGTTTTCGATTCATATTGATTTTCATTTGGATATTAGCCTTTTTTTAGGACCATGTAGTAAAAAACATTAGTTGTTCTAGCATTAGATTAACATTGTGCGTGTGAGACAATCCGATTGCCAACATATTGATTGTGATAGCAGCAATGTAGTTGAACAATACCTGAACTATACCTGGCACCACCTCATGTATTACACACGTATCACATCAAACATAACGAACGTTTGATCTGCTATCAAAATTATGTCATCAAAACAACATATTTTGTGACTTGCTGAGTATGGATGTACATATGGATGTACGTACACGACCTTCAACACTTTGTATCCCATATGAACTTGGATGAAACCGTATTCGGGAATTGACGATGATTCTGATACTAAGAAACCAATGGAACGGGATGGCCGCCAGTTCATTCATGTTTCTTAATGACAATTGCATATTGCTTCATGACAATACGCTATTGCTTTGTAACAATTCATGTTGACATATAGCAATGGCATGTTAGTACATGGCAAATGCTTCTTGCAATGTGCTATTCGTTATATGTACACATTGCAACTTCGATGCATCATATGTGATTTTTTTGCATAACTGGGTAGCATAACTAGTAACTTGATTTCATTTTACTTTATACATGAAGATCAAATATATATTCTTGTGTATAAATGAAAACGCATCCATTTATTATCGCTCAATGTGTCGTTCTCGGCTGTGGTACTACTTTAAAGTACCACGAGTACTTTTACATATACCACACTATACCCCGGATAAGGAAAATATGCTTAATGGCAACCCGGTCATTATCCGGGTTACTTGTTAGTTATACCTGCGACGCCAATGACCAATCAAGCTTTTGTATCATGGTTATTCATGTTCTTTTCGCTATTTTAGTTATATCACAAGCATTACATTAGTATTTACTCCAGCAATTCCACATGGCGGAACATGACTTTAATCAAATGCAACATGCCACTTGTAATGTATAATTCATTCAAAGCTGAGAACCCGAAATATTTCGGTATTATTAAACTTCAGGACCAGAATTTTGACGTAGGAAATGACGTCCATAATGTCCATATTGCCATCTATCCATGTTTCAAGTTTCATGAAAAAATATGAAGAACTTTTTTCTGAACACAACTATTGTTTGATAATCATTTTTAATGATTTATTTTTTTAGAAAAATATTAAAATATTATTTACTTTTTCATGTTCTATATATTAATGAAATCCGTTTTTTAATTGAATAACAAATTTTTTTTTAATGTTATTGCGTCATAAGTGCGTTCCCGTATATATGTTGAAAGAATGTTACAAAGCGTTTTGTTGCATTTATCAATCGATTATTTGAATCAAAATAACAATTTTCAGGATGTGACGTTTATCAGGGCGGAAAACGTTTTATCGTGCCAAGGGACAAGTACCGATTTTATGTCCCTGGAACGTGTTATATCTGCAGCTGTCTCAACAAGGGATTGGTAAGCAATAGTAAGACCAGGGTTTCGCACGAACACGTTTAAAGGGATCTTTTCACGCTTTGGTAAATTGACAAAATTGAAAAAAGTTGTTTCAGATTCGCAAATTTTCGTTTTAGTTATGATATTTGTGAGGAAACAGTAAAACTGAACATTTACCATGGTCTAATATAGCCATTATATGCATCTTTTGACGATTTTAAAACCTAAAAATTATAAAGCGTTGCAACGCGAAACGATTGAATAATTTGGAGAGTTCTGTTTTTGTCGTTAAATTTTGTGAAACTACGAAGATTGCTTATATAAGGTATAAAATACTTCAAGTATATGTACTCGGCGGAATAGCTCAGTAGGCTAAAGCGTTTTTACTTCAGGACTCTGGCAGGACTCCAGGGGTCACTGGTCCGGGCAATGTTCTTTTCCTTTTTTAATTTTATTCTTGATTTTTTACTGGAGCTTTTACGATCCAATGTTTACATTTATCGATATAAAGCATTTAATGAATAAGTTAAAAAAATGCCAAAATCTGTGAAAAGGCCCCTTTAACCCATTTATAACTAGTGGACTCTAAATCCTTCTAAATTGGATCAATTTACTTCCAAAATTAGGGATGCCATGCATATTTATTTCTA
This sequence comes from Dreissena polymorpha, assembly GCF_020536995.1. NCBI lineage: Eukaryota > Metazoa > Mollusca > Bivalvia > Myida > Dreissenidae > Dreissena > Dreissena polymorpha. The sequence goes on along the minus strand of NC_068356.1, from coordinate 121,430,236 downwards.
TAAATATAATATTTCTTACAGAAATTCCTTTAAGTAAACAGCGCAGATTCTGATGAGACGCCGCATCATGCGGCGTCTCATCTGGGTCTACGCTGTTTGCCAAGGCCTTTTTTCTAGACGCTAGGCAAAAATGGGTCAATTAAACGTTGAACACCTAACATGTTGAAATATGAATCTCCAGTCATCTAAATTCTCAAACATAACCATACACGTTTAAAATATCACAAATCAATTGCATGTTCTCTTTGGTATGAAACAGTTGACGTAATGTCAAAAAACCCGGATACAGTTTAAAAAAAAGAATGACATATCTGTACGCGTCTATTTTGCACTGCTCGTACAGCGATCGAGCTTAATTGCAAATATTATGCAATATGCTTGCTTTACAAGTACCGGTATATAAAAGATGCAAATAATCGATTTTGCTTAGTGGTCGCCATAAATGCTGTTTCGCATATTGACAATTTATAATGTACCACCGTTCTTAATAGTCAGTTCATATTAAATAATTTACTAGCATTAACCTAGTGGACATTTTCATTGTGATTGTGGATATATGTTGGGCATTTAATTTATCATATTTGTGATAAAATGGTTAGTCTGTTCCATTCTGTCCACAGCTGAAACGCGAATAAAAGGCCATTTGCCACTTAGGAATGCAGTTAAGTGTACGTCCAACCGATTTCGAAAGACGACACAATTGTGTGCACATGTTTTTTGTTTGAAAGTTTGAGTCAGCTTTTACAAATGTACACGTCTATCAATACTATTTTGGCTGTACGAAGAGTACGTAACAATCTCCTTTGACAACCTTGTCATAACTACGTAAAAGTTGGAAAAAAATTGATAATATGGAAATGCTCGTATTTTTTTTTCCAGGGATACCAGTCACGCTGTGCAAAACGGTACAGATGCATCGAGGGCGTTTCACCATAGCCTGCATTCATTACAAGATCTTTATTATGGAAATTAAATGGAATAATAGTATACCTGTCTTCATTATTAAACTGTCTGTTTGGATCTTATAGAAAAAAGCCAGAATTGGTATTTAAAATAGTTACTTTTTGTTTCATTAAAAGACGGTTAGCGTATTTAAATAAATACATTCTTTCATTCGATGAAAAGGTTTGCTGTATTGTTGGTAGGCGGTAAATTACAAACACATGGTCCTTGGCTAATAGACAACGATCATGCAAAAATCAGTTCGTTTATTAAATGATCTGAAAAGATTTTAATAACTTTATATAACTATGTTGTGCTTAGATTTGGGGCTTAACCGTTAAGAAAGTTTACAAAAATTATTTTGTTTTCTGCTTTTTAGGATGATCAGTGAGCATAATTTAGAATAATTGATACGCTGGCATATATTGCGTTGCCCGGGTCATGCGCAAATGGATCAATCATGTGCCATATGCGACCAGCGTTGCGCAAGACCAGCCTTCGCAATCGAGCATTCTTATCAAGAGCTGCCCTGTCCGCTAATGAGACCTCGAAACCTTGCGTGACTTTATAGAACAGCGTAGCTCTTGGCAGCGCTGCTCTGGAGCACCGCTGGCTGAATATGGTATCAGATGCAATTTTATATTTGAAGCGTGTATTCAAATTTAAACTCTTAAAGGTTGATTCTCGCGTATATTGATTTTTAACGAGTGTTGATATGAAAGCACCACAAATAGGTGTCGTTGGAAAATATACGCACGCGCAACGTTTATCAGATATAAAACGTGAAATTCTTCTCCTATTTCTTGGAAAGAAGTGTCATGTTAGCCGCGTAAATTGTATATTTACAAACCATTGCAAATTGTTCAGGTTTTTTCCTGAACATAATGGTAAATATTCACGTCACAAAAAACTCATACCTATGAAATGGAATACACCATGTAGGTTGTACACTAGAAAAATCACACCCAATCACACATATAAGAGTTTTACCTTAATGAAAAGATTATAAATTGCAAAATGTAATCATATAATTATTGTACAACAAATGAATTAAATGTAGAATTTACACCAGACAGCACAACATACATGAGAGAATATTTATGTAAAGAAATACCTGAAAACATGATACAGTGTTCTCTTTAACAATAAATATGCATGCAAATATAACACGAAGCATGCAATTATGTTTTTAACAATCAGGCCGGGATAAAAAATAGAACCGTTAATTTTCAGATTAACTGATAAATCTGGACAATTGTTACATAAACGTCATTGCTGACATTTGAAAACCTGATGAATGATTTGACAATGAGGCGTGCACTATGAAATACGCATTACCGCCCTTAAATTACAAAACCACATATTGTGTGACATGTGACATCGTGACAGTTGGCGCAGAGTTTACGGGTATTTTTATAATCAAATAACATACGCACGTTATTAAATGCAAATAAGTGCTATAAATATTGAGCTTGAATTGAGTGGCAATGAAAAATGCCCTCCTAATCATAATGCCGTTCGTCATTTTAGGAAAATTTATTTTGATTTCGTGTACAGATGTTGCATAGTCTTTAAAAGTCTAAAAGCACGATACTATTATATAACGTATATAAAAGACGCGACAAGGTATACGAAGAATAGCAACCATTTTACAAAATGAAAGCGAGAGTCTTTACGATCGTCGTCCTTCTGGTATTCACTGCAAGCGCTTTGGGGGTAGATGAGTACGGAAATTTCGAAGGTAATACTGCAATTTTCTTATTTTATTGTTCAAGTATTTTTGATTGTATTGCCCGTTGTTTATTGAGGTATTATGAGTTTCTAAAATTACAACTAGGATTTCGACCAGCTAGGGCTTCTCAATATGTGTACATAAGCCGCGCCCCACTCTCGGGGAAAACCAATTTTAATTGGTTTGCACGGAGTGTCGTCCCAGATTAGCATGTGCGTTTACACACAAACTTATCATGGACGACACTTGTATGGGAAATGTTCGCTTAAAGGAAGTATGCTCTAAACGGAAATCCAGTTAATGCGAAGTGTCTTCTCTGTCGTCCCCCCCCCCCCCCCTCTCTCTCAACATAATTATTAAACCAAATGTATGTTTTTTTATATTTATATATTTTATATTTAAATATGTCCTTAGTATTTTCCAAGTTCAACTGCAGCATGCAGCACATGCAGGATTTAACTCAACTGAATAAGTTGTTATCGAATTAAGGTTCATTGATAAAGAAACCATTTTTAAATAAAAATAAGATTGTTGATATATTGAAAACATGCATCAAAATAATAAGTAAACTACATTTGTGCCGCGTAATAGGGAAACAAAAAAGGTTCATTGTTCTCATAAGCGGACTTAGTAGCTCCTGATTTGAATTCGCGAAGGATGTAGGCTGGTCTGGAGCAACAATGGCCTCATATCTCAAAGACCCATTTCCGCATGACGCGGGTCAATTATTTTAAGAGTGAAAGCTTTGTAATGCCCTTAACACACATTGCAATTATGATTTCTCAAAAAAACTGCTGAAGATTTCAATATGAAATTTTACTCATCGCTGTTTAAGAAAATTTTCTACAAAGTTTCATTAAAATCATTGATTTATGACGCTCTGGCACCTCTGGACCAGAAGCTTGTGCAGAATGCTCGTGCAAACAGCGCAGACCCAGATGAGACGCCGCATCAAGGCCTTTTTTCTAGACGTTAGGCATAAATGGGTTAATGACAATGGCATATTGCTTCATGACAATATGCTATTGCTTGAAAATAATTCATGTTGATATTTAAAAATGGCAAGTTAGTACATGACAAATGCTTCTTGCATTGTGTTAGTCGTTACATGTACATATTGCAACTTCCGCGCATCAGATGTGCTTTTTTGACGATGCTGGAACAGCATCGTCCAAGGTTTGATATCCATCTAAAAAAAATCACAATGGCGACCTATGTAAAAGACCGAGCCAGTCCGATTGAGATAACTCGATTTTTTAGGTTACTTCCCTTTTGCATTCGCCACTGCGTAGGAGATTGCTCGTCATTGATAACATTCTCCTAGCAGAGTTGTCGTTCGTGTTTCAACATTTAACAATAGCCGCCCCCGTAAGAGTCTCGATTCAAAACTTTGTTACTGCAAAAATTGGCTTGTTTCGCTATTTAGAAGCTGTCATTTAGGATATATGAATTATTTATTCACTAAATCTCCGCTTACGACAACAATAGTTGGAATTTGAAGGATATATACTCGATGTGAATGAAGGACTTTCTGGATCGTAACAGCTTGACACGGCAAAACTGGCATACTGGTATTTTTAGTTATCAATATAAGTTACATTGTGCTTCATAAAATGTATTCGAGCATTTTGCGACTTATTGAATAACTATGATACCCGATATCAACATTTTATCGGGGATTTGCAGATCATCAAGCTGTCCTGAAATTCAACATTGATTTCAAACTCTTTACTGGTTTGTACTATTTCTTAGTGTGTGTTAGTACTTTTTATCATTTTAAAGTTAAATGAACTGTGTCACAGTAAAAGAGACATTAAGGCGATTGTGGCCAGTTTGGATCTAGATCAGCCTGCAGTCGCTTGAAAGCTGTTTGCTTAAAAGCGTTTTTCTGACAATAACAAATAATTTTATTGGATACTGATTTGACTGCGCTTTTCCTGTGACCTGGCTCAAATAATAGAATTGTCATTAATCAAATTATTTATTTCAAACATTAATCAATTGTTTTTCTTGTCCCTCGGGATCAATGACCCCAGCACTTTCCTGTTGAGAATTGAATACTGCTAAAGGCGATGCTAGGGGGCGTGAGAGATGTTGCACCTTCTAGTATCGCTCGATTGTTCATTGTCGGCTCGGGTACTACATACATGTACCCCGGGTACTCTTAAGTATACTTACATTAATCCCGGGTACGGTAAATATACTAAAATGTACCCTGGAAATTTAACCCTAAATCAGTCGTTGTCAACTATTTTTTGTAATAATTATATATACACATTTATGTCAATTTTCTGTAGAATGGCCTCTATATTATCGGAACACATACTCAAAAAGCATGTTGATGCAGTGTTTTTTAAGAGAAGTGTGTTTAAGATAATCGGTTGCGCGTTTTACGACATCGGATTTTGGGCGCGAATACAACTCGGATACAGTCTAATATGGACCGAGTACAATTATGTTTATTTACCGTACCTGGGGTACATGTAAGTATACTTAGAGTACCCAGGGTACATGTAAGTATACTTAAGAGTACCCGGGGTACATGTAAGTAGTACCAGAGCCGACAATGACCAATCAAGCTCCATTATACCTCATGAACCGACTCAAAAAACCGAGTCGGCAATATTTGACTTAATTTTTAGTTTGGTTGCTCTCGAGGGATCGAAAATTTCAGAATCTTTCTAAAAGCCCTACGGGTTTGATCCCCAGAAGCGACATTGAAAACTAGCATACTTTGTTATCTAAAAGGCTGCTAAACCTGATATACAATGATAATGTGAATTTTCTCTCACATAATGTTCATCAGTCATATTATATTAAAACTTACAGCAGTAGTAAACAACTGGACAATAATTAATGAACGCATCTTTCATTTGTCTTTGACACTTTGATTTTGACATGGCCTAGATTTAAATATGTGACTGGACTTTACCAGCACTCTTGTAACAGAGCTAAAGGTTAAACGTACCATTGAAGATCACCTAAATCCAGATTTGCTATTATAGACGTGTGGAAAGTTTTAAGGGTGTGACAAGTAAGCAAAAATTGGTCATTACCCAGAGGCCACAACTGATCTATGACTGCATTAAAACAAGAAAAATCAGTGCCTGATTTAGATTTCCTTTGATAGTTCAATAAAAACTAATTTCATAAGCCTGGTAACAGTTTAACGGCAATGCTACCAATGTGTCACACCAGGGCCTTAAATTTGAAATCTAGGACATGCATGGTCATTTCTTCATGAAATCAGGACACAAAATTGTATTTTAAGTCCTTAATTGACCTGGCTATAGTTCTCAGATTATTATAAGCTCAATCAGCATATTTATATCATTATTATTGCTTTGTGTATTGTAAACATATACACAATCATGCAGTTACATAATAGCAATAAATAATATCAAAGCTACCCATACTATAAAGGTCATTGACAAAGCCTATGGTCAAAATGTGAACACATTGAGTGTAATCGCCCTCTCGTGCCAGCAAAAACAACACGTTGACAGGTTGTCATTTTTGACAGTTCTACTTTCACTTTCATTTTGTGATATCAAACTATTAACAACTATGTGGCTGAGAAAAATATCACCATTGCTTTTTATGCCCCCGGTAGGGTGGCCTATATCAGTTGAACTGTCAGTCAGTCAGTCAGTCAGTGTGTCAGTCTGTCCGTCCGTCCGAAAACTTTAATGGCTATAACTTTTTAAATATTGAACATAGCAACTTGATATTTGGCATACATGTGCATCTCATGGAGCTGCACATTTTCAGTTGTGAAAGGTGAAGGTGGAGGTCAACCTTCAAGGTCAAATGTCAAATATAAAGCGTCTGTCTGTCTGTCCGAAAACGTTAACATTGGCCATAACTTTTTTCAATATTGGCGTGCATGCGTATCTCATAGAGCTGCACATATTGATTGGTGAAAGGTCAAGGTCATCCTTCAAGGTCAAGGTCAAAGGTCAAATTTTGCAATATTGAAGATAGCAACTCCATATTCGGCATGCATGTGTATGTCATGGAGCTGCACATTTTGAGTGGTGAAAGGTCAAGGTCATCCTTCAAGTCAAAGGTAAAATATATGGCTTCAAAGCTGCGCAGCAGGGGGCATTGTGTTTCACAAACACAGCTCTTGTTTAATATATTTTCTACACATTTCTTCAAAAAACTTACATCAATACACGATTTTCTTCGTTAATTCAATCATTCCTGACAGACTTGTGTACATATTTCGCTTACATTTTGACGCGCGTAGGTAGGACCACATTACCGCTTCCGAAATGTGTATTCATACTATTGCCTTCGAGGAACTTATCTGATGTTTGACAGAAAGGGCCGAAAATGTGCGAGTGTGAGTCAAGTTCCCCACAGGTTCTACTTTCCCGTTCCCCCAATTTTTTTTCAGTACCTAAAATTTTTCGTACCCAATTTTTTTTCGTACCCATTTTTTTTTCATCCCCAATTTTTTGTTCGTACCCAATTTTTGTTCGGTCCCAATTTTATTGTTCCCAGATATTTTTCGTACCCAAATTTGTTTTCATACCCAATTTTTTTCGCAAACTTTTTGAACCAATTTTTTTCGTACCAACATACACAATTGTGGTGATTGTGGTGATGTAGATAAACTTAACTTGATGCTTTTATATCCATCCTGTCAAAAGCATCGTCACACCAGTACTGTCAGTACTTTGATTTACATAACTGTGTAGCATAAACTAGTTACTTCATCGCATATGTCGTTACTTTATGCATGAAGATAACATATTCACTTGCGTATAAATGAAAACGCATCCATTTTTATCTCTCAATGTGTCGTTCTCGGCTCAGGATTTACTTGAAAGTACCCTGAGTACTCTTACGTATACCACACCGTACCCCGGATGAGGAAAATATGCTTAATGGCATCCCGGTCATTATCCTGGTTACTTGTTAGTAATACCTGCGACGACAATGACCAATCAAGCATTAGTATCATGGTCATTCAAGTTCTTTTCGCTATTTTAGTTATATCACTAGCATTTACATTAGTATTTACTCTGGCAAATCCACATGACGCAGCATGAATTTAATCAAATGCAACATGCCTCTTTGTAATGTATAATTCATACAAAGCTGAGAACCCGAAATATTTACTTCAGGTTATGTGCTTTTCTGAATACAACTATTTTTAGATTATAATTTTTAATGATCTATTTTCTAGAAAAATATTAGAATATAGAATTTTTCATGTTCTAAATGTTTATGAAATCCGTTTTTAATTGAATAAAAATCTTTTTTTAATGTTCTTGCGTTAGAAGTGCGTTCCCTTATATATGTTGAAGAATGTTACATAGCGTTTTGTTGCATTTATCAATCAATTATTTGAATAAAAATAACATTTTCAGGATGTGACGTTTATCAGGGCGGAAAACGTTTTATCGTGCCAAGGGACAAACGCCGATTTTATGTCCCTGGAACGTGTAATATCTGCAGCTGTCTTAACAAGGGATTGGTAAGCAATAGTAAGACCAGGGTTTCACACGAACACGTTTAATAAACTCTTTCAGTGCTGGAACCGAATTTTGAAGGCCTGTGCAAACAGTTTGGATCCAGATGAGACGCCACAGAACGTGGCGTCTCATCAGGATCTAAACTGTTTGCTATTCTGATAGTATTCTTTGAAAAAAAAAATCGAAGAAAATGCTAATTTTATAAATTCAGCAGACGACAAATTTCCCAGCATGCAAAGTGTTAAACATTGAACACCTAACATGTTGAAATATGAATCTCCTGTCATCTAAAGTCTCAAACATAACCATACACCGTTTAAAATATCACAAATAAATTACATGTTCTTTTTGGTATGAAATAGTTGACGTCATGTAAAAAAAAAACCGAATACAGTTTGAAAAAAAGAATGACATATCTGTTACGTCTGTTTTTGCACGTCTGTTACAGCGATCGAGCATATTTGCGAATATTATACAATATGCTTGCTTTACAAGTAATAAAAGATGCAAATAATCGATTTTGCTTAGTGGTCGCCATAAATGCTGTTTCGCATATTTACCATTTATGTACCACCGTTCTTTATAGTCAGTTTATATTAAATAATTTACTAACATTAACCTAGTGGGCATTTTCATTGTGATTGTGGATATATGTTGGGCTAATTCATCATATTTGGGAAAAAATGGTTAGTCTTTTCCATTCTGTTCACAACTGAAACGCGAATAAATGGCCATTTGCCACTTAGGAATTCAGTTAAGTGTACGTCCAACCGATCTCGAAAGACGGCACAATGTTTTTTGTTTGAAAGTTTCGAGTCAGCTTTTAAAAATGTACACGTCTATCAATACTATTTTGGCTGTACGAAGAGTACGTAACAATCTCCGTTGACTACCTTGTCATGACTAATTTAAAGTTGAAAAAAATTGAAGTGATACTATAAAAATGCTCGTATTGTGTTTTTTTCAGGGATACCAGTCACGTTGTGCAAAAAGGTACAGATGCATCGAGGGCATATCACCATAGCCTGCATTTATTACACGATCTTCATTATGGAAATTAAATGGAATAATATTACCGGTATACCTGTTTTCATTATTAAACTGTCTGTTTGGATCTTATAGAAAAAAAAAGCCGGAAATGGTATTTAAATTATGGTTACTTTTTGTTTCATTGAACGACGGTTAGCGTAGTTAAATAATTACGTTCTTTCATTCAATTAATAGGTTTGCTGTACTGTTGGTACACGGTAAATTACAAACACATGGTCCTTGGCCAATAGACAACGATCATGCAAAAATCAGTTCGTTTATAAGATGATCTGAAAAGATTTGAATAACTTTATATAACTTTGTTGTGCTTAGATTTGGGACTTAACCGTTAAGTAAGTTTACACAAATTAGTATGTTCTCTGCCTTTTAGGATGATCAGTGAGCATAATTTAGAATAATTGATACGTTGGCATATATTGCGTTGCCCTGGTCATGCGCAAATGGATCAATCATGTGCCATATGCGACCAGCATTGCGCCAGACCAGCTTTCGCAATCGAGCGTTCTTATCAAGAGCTGCCCTGTCCGCTAATGAGACCTCGAAACCGTGCGTGTCTTTATAGAACAGCGTAGCTCCTGGCAGCGCTGCTCTGGAGCACCGTTGGCTGAATATGGTATAAGATGCGATTTTATATTTGAAGCGTGCATTCAAATTTAAACTCTTAAAGGTTGATTCTCGCGTATATTGAGTTTAACTAGTTTTGATATGAAAGCACTACAAATCGGTGTCGTTGGAAAATATACGTACGCGCAACGTTTATCAGACATTAAAATTGAACTTCCTCTCCTATTTCTTGGAAAGAAGTGTCATGTTAGCCGCGTAAATTGTATATTTACAAACCATTGCAAATTGTTCAGGTTTTTTTCCGAACATAATGGTAAAAAAATACTAAAAATCCACATCACAAAAAAGCATACCTATGAAATGGAATATATCATGTAGGTGGTACACTTAAGAAAGCACACCCAATCACATATATAAGAGATTTAACTTAATTTGAAGATTATAAATTGCAAAAAGTAATCATATAATTATTGTACAACAAATGAATTAAATTTAGAATTTACACCAGACAGCACAACATACATGAGAAAATATTTATGTAAAGAAATACCCGAAAACGTGATGTACTCTTTAACAATAAACATGCATGTGAATATAACACGAAGTTCAATTGTATGTCAATGTATTTATAGCGTTACGTACTCTTTTTAAATTGTTATACGTGCATTTTAAAAACAATTTCAAACAATAACACGATATCATAGATAACGGGTTTGGCAGACACTATGTAATTAGGGGACCTGAACCATATCTATTCAACAAACACGATATATAACATTATTGATAACATGTGGTACATAAATCAGATAGAAATGTACGTACTCAATATAGTGTTGATATGTCAGTCTTTGTAGCTGGATAGCGTTTTATTGTTTCACAAATTTGCGTTGTTACCATGAACGAAGCTGATGTGTGTACGATCTGCTTCGACGCTTTTCGAGAACCGAAAATCATATCATGTTTCCATACATTCTGTTGCGAGTGTCTCGATAAGTACATTGGGTCAACGAAGAAAAACGAAGCGTTTCTATGCCCGATCTGTAGAACAGAGCTTAAGGTTCCGAAGGATGGAGCAGCATCGTTTCAGACAAACTTCTAAATAAATGATAAGCAACGGGAAGGACCGATGCCATTTCCTGAAAACCGACCAGTGTCATCTGACGAATATTGTCACCGTCATGCGAATGAGAAGCCTAATGTGTACTGTACAAAATGCCAGATGTTTTGCTGTAGGGACTGCAAAATAGAGTTCCACGACCTTCATCCGTCAATGCGAATGTCTGACATGCTCGACGACTTGATGACAGAGGCGAATACAGTGTTCCGACAAACTTGCGACTCAATTGATCGGGTCGAAAGTAACAAGAATGTCATTCGCGTTAAAATGGACGAGTGGACTGCTTCGTGTGAGGAGCTCGAGATACGTCTCCATCATCAAAAGAGGTTGTTGGAGAAAGCCGTTTCTGAACAAGTGAACCGTACCTTTGTTAAGTTACAAAGCACGGAGTCTGAAGTGCGCGGGGCAGCCGAACAAGAGAATGCCAGGATGGATAGAGTTAAAGATGAGCTACAAGTCATAAAAGATTCGCTTGTATCCGCTATGGATTCACATGATCCTATCAAATTGAAGCGTGAGATGTCAAAGGCTCGCTCTACGTTTGATGCGCTTGATATTTTGACCGATGTAACAAGGCCTTTGCCCTCTCTGGATTACACAGCCAGTTCTGAAATGAAGAACAAAATAGCTTCTATTATTGGAAGTGTTAGCTCGAGACCAGTCGGCCCTTTCCAAGGAACTATTTTCCTCTTAGAACAATTTACAGTTAACAAAACGACATCATTCGTGAAAGCTGTTCTGCCAATAAGCAAGACCGAAGCATGGTTGGCGATCAGACCAAAGAATCGTGCAATTAGTAGGTGTGTTATTATGAAGATAAAGTCGTCCGGAGAAGACCTTAAACGTTTTGTTTGTCAGTCACTCGTGAACAGTTTGGCCCAGTTTCCGGACGCTTGCCTTGACATTTCTTACCCGAAAGAAAACAAGGTTTGCTGCTTTGAAGACGAGATGCATATGTTTGAACTTGCAAGCATTACCAATCCAACTGCACTTGCCGTCTTCGGAAACGAGCTGTTCGTCTGTAGTATTGCGTCAAACAATTACAAAACCATCAATGCTCATGACAACAATAGGATCGTTGTACTATCCAGACAGGGTTTCGTGAACAGAGCCATTGAATTTTACAGCGGGAGTCGCATCTTCTCGTATCCGGGTCGCATGGCTGTAAATTTCAACGGCGATATTTGGGTATCCGATATTCAAGAGGGCAAGGTGAAGGTGATCAGTAACACCGGAGAGGTGAAACAAGAGCTACCACAAGGCGATGCGTTGATAGGAGATATATGCTGCGACGCCAGTGGCCGCGTGTTTGTTGAGACAACAGGCGGTCTTATTGTCTACGATGCCGACTGCAGTCTTCAGAGGAAACATGATACCCCGTTTGTGAGGGATTTTGTGTCGTTCGCGGTGGGCCCTGAAGGGTCAATATGGGCCTCGAAGACGGACGGGCGTATGCATATTTTGAAATATTACTAGAGCCTGATTATTGCCACCGGCTACCAAGGAACCTGATGTACTTTTATTACAATAACTTTAATTTGATGAACCGTCATGTTCCGTAATGGCTGTTTATGGGATTAACATTATAAAAAAATAAGTGATTGCGCATTCGCAATATTACTAATAGTTATAATTATAACAAATTAAAAGTGATTATATGTAAGCATAGTTCGACTGTACGGGCAATACTAATAATAGTAATATTACATACACATTCCGAATCATCGGAAGAATCAGTTTGTGGGAGCGTGGATAAACAATGATATACAAACATAATTATTTTAATAATTATAATAACAATAATTATAATAACTACTTTTATTGTTATAAGGGTTATCAGAAAGATTTAATTTTCGTTCTAAGGAACTATAAATAAAAAGGAACAATTGAATACTTGGACAGTACAACCTAATCAACATGTTCTTTGTTTTAACAAAGAAATGTACGTAATAAAATGTGTAAATACTGTTTTCTGATCTTATTACACATGATTTTTCATTATATGATTCTTTATTATTTATTACAATATAAAGGTATATTTATATATGAGTTATATTCATTTTCAGAAAATGTATTTAATGTTTAATAAAACAGATAAGTTATAATTTAACACTTTCTTTCATATTTTAAATGAGAACTATATAAAAGGTTGTTAAAGCAACTATTTACTGAACTTTGTAATTTTAAAAGATGATGTCTGCTACGTAAATATATTATTATCTGTTAATGATTTTTTATTGCTCCTGTTATTGAAGAATGTTTTTAAAATGGTTCAGCAATGTCAGTTGAAGTAGAAATCAAGCTTTGATGGTGTCTTCAAGTACTAACACTCAAGTCTTAACAATAACATTTAGTCACATGGAAACATATTTTGTCAAGTGTGATACAGTTGAGGTGACTTTTCAGTCAAGTAATTGGTGTCCATTTGAAGAAAAAAAGCACTGAATGAATTGCAAATTTTTTAATACATGGCAAAAAAATAATGAATTAAAATAATAAAATAATTATTTTGTATGTATCCAGGGGTAGTTGTGTTGTTCTAAATTTATGTTCTCATTATTTGAAATAAGACAAAAAGCTGATGCAGCATCCCAACAACTATAAGTTTGACATACATAGGCTTTCTCTAAAAAAATATATTTTGGATTACAAAACTCGACTATTCAAGCTGCTTATGAAAGAAACGACACAACACATGGCTCCAGGATCAAGGATTTTATTCTCTAAATCGTGAAGAAACATCTCTTTGATGCTCTCTTCACAGTAGTCTGATGTGATTAAACAAATAAAAAAGTATAGATGTATGAGACTATATAACAATATAAATTGTATTTGTAAACTAAAAGAATAACAAAACATGAAAACAAAGTAATAAAATAATGTTGTCAAGGCTACATTACATAACAGCAGCATATTTCAAGTTAAAAAGTACAAACACTTCAAGACCATGCATTTCATTATTTGTTCACATACAATCAGTATGGCAATTCACTCGTGACAGGGATGGTAAAACAAGTCCTGCAGGGATGTTTGTTATTAAATGTTTGATTTTCAACATACCGGGTAGATGATAACACTGATATCTGTAACAAGTTTTACCTACAAACTAGGATAAATATCAACCTAACAGATGTAAAATTGTGCATAGAGAAGTGAAGTCAAAAATGAAAAACTAGAATGTTCATATATACTGGTCTGTTAGTTTAACTGGCATTTCAAGTATTGTTCCACTTGACCCAAGCCATCAATAAACAAGCTCTTGTTTGTTTAGTTTGATTTTTCGCTGTTGTCAATGGTATTTCAGTCACATCACAGCCGTCAATGAACTAACAAATACATTGCCGCGAATAGCAGAGTTACAAGTACTTAAAGCATTTACCTATGCCAGTAAATGACAATGTCCCTTCTTGAATCAGAGGAAGCGGTAGAACGGCCGTGGAATGGTTTTCATCACTAATTCCAACATGAGGCAAGTCCAGGGGTCAAACGCACGATCCTCAGTTTTGAAGTACAGCGCTCTACTAACTGAGATAACTGTCCCAGTATAAATAACAAGCTCTGATTCATGTTTGGTGCAAGAAGCACAATTCCAGTACTTAGCACTTCGATGGTTGTTCTTAATTGAACCATTCTGGAACCACATTCTAATTTATATAGAATAGCAAAAACTATTTTTTATTTGCAGTTTGGTGCAAAATAAACATAAGTACTTGAATGCCTTTATTTCAAACACTACGGCAATTCATTGAACTAGTTAAGACTTCCTAAATTAAATGCATTTAAATAATAAATGATGATAAAAAGGTCATGAACAAGCAAATTGTCACACAATCAGGAATAATTTGATATATTGACCAATATCAGTGCAAAGATTAACAACTTTATCAAGAACATCAGTCAAACATGTATGGAAGATATAAAAAAACATACATAAAAGCAAGTTGGTACAGCAATCTATCAGTTTATGTGTCTGCTGTGGATTTTTCTTTCTTAACTAAGAAGATTAAAATAACTTTGAAAGCATTTTTATCCAAAAAGAATTTTTGATCCGTAATGCTTTTGACCATCAACCTTTAATATACAAATACTTTCATGTGAAATCTTGAAAAAACAATATTGGTAATTGAATTTTTGCCATCCCAAAATCTTTCCATTTTATAAAATAAATCATTCAATTTTTTAATGTTGCTTGCACTTTAGGATTTTGATTGCAATACACATTTGACATAACTCATAGAACACTAAAGTACATAAACATAACTTTGTTAAAAAACAAGATTGTGTGTTGGACTCATAAATATATAACTGAGTTATACTGATATGCATCAGTTAGCAGCGTGAATGATTAAATGCAAGCTGATCTAGGAACCTCATTGTGGAAAAATAGGCCTTATGCCATTTGGGTCCAGTGCAATGACATTCATCTACATTCGTATACTCGGATGAGTAGTCATAATGCCCCTACCAAGACAACAAAACTTAGAGTGACAGGGGAGCTCCTGAACAGACTGAGCGAGTATGCAGGCTTGTCTGGAGGTACACTGGCCACAAATGACATAAGACCCATTGTCTTCATGATGCTGCTAATGTGTAATGTTTATAGTAAATATTTCAGCCAATTGCTACTTCAGATTCCTGTCTTCCAGTGATGGTTACCATATACCGGTAACACACGGAAAATACACTGGTCAATAAAACATAACATACAAACACATATCAACCTTTGCTGTAGCTTTTAAATTGGCATAATTTATGACTCACATTCGATGTCAAAGTACATATGCCATCATATTGAGTTACAAGCCCTTACAATAATGAATTAGCATTGCACATTAGATATAGTGAACAAGTGCAGTGTACTTAGGAATAATAGAAAAATGTGTTGAAATATATTATAAATACTAAATGCAAGGTCGAACATACCTTTGTAATATTCTACATACAACAGTAGGTATATATATATATATATATCTATATACAACAATATTTGTAAAAACTTAATTGTTTGTAAATTTGCTTCAACTAAATAATAACTTATGAAACATTTAAATTATCTTTCAACCTATTTTATAACCAAAATATGAACACCAGTCCTTTTAAACTATTATTATGACTAACAGCAATGTTTGCAAAGTCAGATTTTTTGTTGAACCAATGTGCATATGAAACAATGTTTTGTACAGTAGCATGATAGGTAGACATGCATTCTAAAACATCTTTTCACTGAAGATAAACTGTGCTTGAACCAACATTCAATAATTAAACAAGAATTATTAGAAACATTCCGTTGTAAAATGATTGGCATATGAATAAAAATGAACACAGGCTACTAATGACAAAAATACTTAACATTCTTAAGAGATTTGTTTAACATTCTTAAGAGGTTTGGTTTACAAATTGTATTTGCATGACTGAACAGGGAACAAAATAACTTATTCCTAATTGATGGCTAGAGATGATTTGTATACATTTATCAACAAGTTTGTACCACTTATAGATGACAAGTTTTGCAATATATTTTCTATATTTTAGTATACGCCCAATCACATTGTGGCATTTGGGCCACCTGTTCTGCTCAAGTTCTTGCCAATTATAGCTTGCCATAAAGTCGACAAGTTTTTCGCAGATATAATTTAATAAAACATTCATACAAGTTTTATATGCATCAATGTCTCCCAAACACATTGCGAACAAAACAAATTGCAAACTGCCATAGAACAAGAAAAGAATTCCACAGGGAAAGGTTACAACAAGGCATTTCTACATATTGGATTCATGACCCTGCATGGTTCCTCAAACTTGACTTCAACACATATATAAAAAATAAATTTTCAAGAATGGGCATGAATTTAAACAGACCTAAGACATAACAGAATGACATGTGCAAGGCTTACATGACAACAGAACAGTAAAGGAAAATAAAAAAGTTGCTTAAATTGGCTACAAATTTAATTAACTTAACAACTGGATATTTATCATTCATTTAAAAACAATGACACCATTTTAATTTGATAAAAGTCGATGGCTCCAATGTCCAAACTTGAGTTCTGTATTTAGTTCTGACTAATGTCCTGTTTTGTACTGTTTTTTCCTTAACCGGTTAACCAAGTTTTTGAGCCAACATAACCCACATTTAACCTTTTCCAAGATCTTATTGAAAGAAATGTTCTGACCAAGTTTCAAAAAGATTTGATGCAATGTTTATCACTGGAGAAGAACCATATTTCAAAATGTTAGCGTTTAGACAATAGACCATTTTCGTGTTGATTTGTTGAACAATGTAACATCTCATTTGTTCATTTGTTTTTTATTCAACTTGACCTAGTGAGCTTCTTTTTGACCCCACATTAGCCAGTTGTATATGTTGCTAAGTTTTGATTGGCCCAGTAACTCATGACCAAGAATGGACAAAAAGTAATCCCAAAAGCTGACCATGAGCATTTTGTGCTCTTGGATGCTCAAAAGATGACACCAAATTTACCCTTAAGAATGTTAACAATGTATTTCTATTTAAAAACGAGATGTGTTTGTCAGAAACACAATGCCCCCTACTGTGCCGCTTTGAAATAAATCTTTTTATCGATTATATCCCTTTAAAAAATATTACTTCCCTTGTGAAAATGATCTGTATCTGCCAAATGATATGAAATAGAAAGTATCTCCCTTTAAAGCTTGTTACTTCCCTTGGATTTTGTTTTCTGACCTTTGCCCTTGAAGGATGACCTTGACCTTTCATCACTCAAAATGCGCAGCTCCATGAGATACACATGCATGCCAAATATCAAGTTGCTATCTTCAATATTGCAAAAGTTATAGCCAATGTTAAAGTTTTCAGACGGAAGCACAGACTGACAGTTCAACTGCTCAATGCCACCCTTCCGGGGCATAAAAAGTCGCAACAAATTTTCTTTGACAACACATAGAAGTATAAGGCAAATTGATAGTTAGATCACAGATAGCGTAACAAAATAATTAAACACATTTCTTCAAACATTGCAAAAATGTGAACAAATCAGGTAAAAAAACAAATAAATACAATAACTTGATTAACCATGAATAAAACACACATCATATTCAACTGGAGTTTATAAGAAAACAAACAAAACATTTAATAAAAAACGTTTGATATGGTTTGTTCAAAACTGATGCAACATTCTTGTTTTTAATATAACCTTTTTGACATCCTAACAAAGTGAAATCTGTACTTACAAGAAAAATTCATCTATACCACAACTATAACCCCACAGCTACTATCATCAATAACCACTTAAGTTTAATATTTTACAAAACAAATGACATGTGTTAAAAGGACACACATGCCCCCACATTCCACTTTGGACCTTTAATCTCTAAGTGTGACCTACAACTTTGAGGCGGGAAGATGGGTAGTACACATGTGTCCTTTTTTTATCTGATTGTTAACATTTGTAACAAGTAATTTTAAAATTCATCAATATGTGGCAAAGTTATGGCTGTTTAATGGACAAATATGACCTTTGACTTCTAAAAGTAACCTTGACTTATGCAGTAGGGAGACAGGTGTCACAAGCAGTATGTTCTCTTTATTTGTTATTTTAAAATCCATAAATATATGCCATAGTAATGGATGAGACAGGATTTTTGAACATCAAGACACTCCCACAGACTGACAGTGTGACTGCTATATGCCACATCTGTTAAGGGAGCATAAAAAGCTCAGTATATATACACTATAGTGCTGAATCCTGTGTTCATATACAATCAAAGCAGTAATGGTAAATTTCATAAAGAAACGTGCCAAAAGCACTAAGGCGCACACCTGGTATCCAAATAAACTTCACTGTCCCTAGGCAATTTAAGTTCTCACTAAAGGAATATAGGGAAAACTACATCCCCACCTGACCAAAAGCATCCTTTGTTTTTTAACAAACAGTGCCATTTTCTACTTTGGCTCAGTTATCATTAGAAGAAACATTCTGATTAAGATTCAGGATAATAGTGCAAAAAATGTGACTTCTAGAGTGTTAACAAAGTTTCACTACAGCCATATAAAACAGACCTGCAATGTTTTTCAACAGAACCATAGACTAGAACCATTTTCAGCAAAGTTATCAATAGAATTAATGTTCTTGGCAAGTTAATGTTCTTGGCAAGTTTCATGATGATTGAGTAAAGATTGTGACCTCCTGAGTGTTCACAAGTTTTCATAATAGCCATATTAGGAAAAATAACAAGCACCCTGGCATCCGTGTTTTTTTAACGTACCAAAGCCATTTTCTAACTCAGCTGAGATATCATTAAAAAAATCTGAGCATGTTGTTTCATGAAGATTGGAAAAAAATTGACCTCTAGTTCACAAGGTTTTACTAAAGTCATATAAGGAAAACAGCCCAGCACTCTGGTCTTTTTCATATAACAGAATCATTCTCAAACTAATGAGATATTATAAGAACAACTCTTTAAAGCTTGGAAATAAAGAGTAACTTCTAAGTTCTAGAGTGTTCTTTAAGTTGACTTAGTAACCTAGTTTTGAACCCAAAGAGACACAACTTTGAACTCAGCTGAGATATCATTGGATGATAAATGTGCCTTTACTTGAGTGTTCACACGGTTAATGTTGTCAACAGGCAACAAATGACAGACAAAACGTGATCAAAAAAGCTCACCATAAGAATGTTATGCTCAGGTGTGCAAAAATAAGAAAACAACAAGAACAACATATACAAAACAGTGGACAGCAGATTCACTACATGTAGCACTAGAAGACCCGCCTAGAGTTCTCGTATGGGAAGATGGACCTGGAGTGGGTCCCGTAGACGCCGCAGATCTGACTCACATTGCTCAATCAGCTCTGTCAAGCGGTTGTATTCATTGATGTTGAAACCCTCTTTGATGGCGAGTTTGTGGAACTTGTTGACGAATTCCCTATCCCAGGCATCCACATAGTTGTACTCCTGAAATGGAAGGGGATTTAATACAACATTCTGTAGAAATTGACTTAATTATAAAATCAGTGGCAAAGGATCTACTTTATATCAAGCCTTCTGGAAAGGACTCAGACATTTTGTAGTGATATTCTGCAGTAAAAGACCCATATTATATGTAATGAAGGGCTTACACAAAGATACTTTAGCCAAGGATGGAGATTCTGTAGCACAAGATCCACATAATATGTAGAACAAGACTCACAGATTCTGTAGCAAAGAATTCAAATTCTGTTGTCAAAGAACCCATATTATATGTAGGATAGGACTCGGAGATTCTGTAGCAATATTAACAGTTGCAGCTTCCGTGGTCAAAGAACATACATTGTCATTATCTGTATGAAAGAACTCTGAGATTCTGTAGCAATTGATGCAGATTTTGTTGTCAAATAACCCATATTATCTTTAGAAAAGGACTCAAGAGATTCTGTAGCAAAGGGCTCGAAGATGTTTTAGCAAAATGTTACACAAATGTTGAAGTCAAGACTCACATATTTTGCAGCAAATAAATCAGAAAATCTGTAGCAAAGGACTAACATTCTGTAGCAAAGGACTCACAGATTCTGTAGCAAAGGACTCACAGATTCTGTAGCAAAGGACTCACAGATTCTGTAGCAAAGGACTAACAGATTCTGTAGCAAAGGACTCACAGATTCTGTAGCAAAGGACTCACAGATTCTGTAGCAAAGGACTCACAGATTCTGTAGCAAAGGACTCACAGATTCTGTAGCAAAGGACTCACAGATTCTGTAGCAAAGGACTCACAGATTCTGTAGCAAAGGACTCACAGATTCTGTAGCAAAGGACTAACAGATTCTGTAGCAAAGGACTCACAGATTCTGTAGCAAAGGACTCACAGATTCTGTAGCAAAGGACTCACAGATTCTGTAGCAAAGGACTCACAGATTCTGTAGCAAAGGACTTACAGATTCTGTAGCAAAGGACTTACAGATTCTGTAGCAAATATCTCACAGATATTCTAGAACATGACTCACATATTCAGTAGGAAAGGACTTGCAGAATCTGTACCAAAAGATTCAATAGAAAAAGAGTCACATATTCTGTATAAACAGTCACAGATTCTGTAGCAAAAGACTCAAAGATTCAGTAGAAAACACAGATTCAGTACCAAATAATTAATAGAACCTGTAGCGAAGGATTCAAAAGAAATTGACTAACAAATGTTGGAGTAAAGGACTCAAAAATGATGTAACACGTGAGATTTATTGTATCAAAGGGCTGACAGATACTATAGACTACAGCAAAAAGCTTATTAGCAGATTCTGCAGCAAAGTACTTACAAAACAAATTCAGTATCTATGGTTTGCTTATTTTCTCTGTTAGTTTTTTTGCAGTTTGAACAGTATTGCAGTCACATTGAGGTAGTCACTAAACCAACTCATTTTTTTCCTTGGTTAGCTGGTTACTATAGGAATAGACTAATAGATTCTGTAGCAAAGGAGTCTCCAATTCTGTTGCAAAACACTCATAAATTCTGTCCTAAATGACTCACATAATATGTAGCAAAGAACTCACATATTATGTAGCAGAGGAGTCAAACAATTGTGTAGAAAAAGGACAAATTCTGTAGCAAAGGACATAAAAGTATATCTAGTAAAGGACTCCCTTACAATTTTCTAGTAAGGGAATCACTGATTCCTTCTCAAAATAATTTTGACCTTGTGCAGTTACAGATACATCTGAGAATTAGCAAATACTTTCTATGACTTTTCAAGTACACAAACATTTAGATTCAAAACAGTTTGAAAAAAATGTTGAAAAACAGTACAAAGGAGAAATGTAATTTTTTTCATTACCTGTGCACAAACTGTGAAGTATGCATACATCCCCATGACTGCTGCATAAGTTGCGAAATATGTGACTGGCTCCATCACATCCCAGGAATATTCAAACCATGTAAGACGAGCAAAGAACCCAAACTGGAACCCCATCAAGGTTGAGCCTATGTACATCAGCTGCCTGTTTCTAGACTGTATTCTTTTCTCCATGTCAGTCTTTTTCTACAATGGTTGATTTAATATGAAGAGCACTAGTCCAAGTATCCAGCATTTAATCATAGGTATAACAAAGTAAACATCTTTATATGTAAAGGTGTCTCTTTAAGTCAAAACTGTTTTCCGATTAATCATTGTGGTTATATTTAATTTATAGGCTAAAAAATACACATTAACATGCATTTCTTTTTGCTATGAAATTTTTGACAGAGAGTCTTAATTGAAAATAAATTCCTTACTAAGAGGAACATATTTCAACAGTCTAGAGTTTAACTTTAATTTACAACACTGGTGTTCAATAAATGGAACAATTTCAGTTGTCCTCAGATTTATAAACAATTATATAACAAAAGTGACCTTAAAGTCATAACCTGGTCATACAGTCAAATAACAAAGCCTTATAGCCTTTTAACGAAATATTTATATTATTGCAATCAAGAATTTTTATGGTATTTGTAGCCTGATAAATTGTCAACATACCATATTGTATGGTTGTATCTGAAGGCAATTCCCATATGTTCAATACATTGTCATTGGTAAAGTTGATTAATCTTTTTGAGATTGAGAACTTGTACAGCTTCCACTCATCTATGGTTAATATACCACATTGTAAAGCTCAAGTGGAGATTATTTTTGAGATTGAGAACTTGTATAGCTTAGACTCATCTATGGTCAACATACCACAATGTAACACTTGATATGCTGGCAATACTCATAGCTAGCATTCTCATTGATCAAATTGAGATTTTTTTTAATACTAAAAACTTGTATAGCCTCAGGGCATGGAAAGTGATAAACACATCAATTTGAAATGCAATATGTGCAGGTGGTTCTCGTATGTAACACATATTTTATAGGCCAAAATTGAGATTATTATTCAGATTGAAAACTTGATGCACATACCGTGAGATAGGGCTGTATCTGCAGGCGGTATTCCTCTATTTGCTGTATAAGGTCCCTCTCCCGTTTCAGCTGGTATTCTTCTACATTCAGCTGAGAGTACAGCTTGGCAGTGAGACTCTTCACCTCTGTCAGACGCTCGAAAGTCTCACTGGGGAGGGTCACCTCTGTAAAGGATGAGTTTCATGTGTAAACTTATGTCTAGCTAGAGAGGCTCACCTCTGAATTGGATGAGCTACGTGTGCAAACTTGTGTCTAGCTAGAGAGGCTCACCTTTGAACAGGATGAGTTACTTGTGCCAATTTATGTCTAGCTAGAGAGACTCACCTCTGAATAGGATGAGCTACTTTTGCAAACTTATGTCTAGCTAGAGAGGCTTGTCTCTGAATAGGATGAGTTACATGTGAAAACTTATGTCTAGCTAAAGTGGGTCAACTCTGAATAGAATGAGTAACAGGAGGAAATTTATTTCTATCAAGAGATGCTCACCTATGAAAAGGATGAGTTACATGTGCAAACTTATGTCTAGCTAAAGTGGGTCACCTATGAATAGGATGAGTTACACGTGAAAACTTATCTCTTGCTAGAGTGGGTCACCTCTGCATTGAATGAGCAACATGTGCAAATTTATGTCTAGCTAGAGTGGGTCACCTCTGAATTGGATGAGTTACATGTGAAAACTTATGTCTAGCTAGAGTGGGTGACCTCTGCATTGAATGAGTAACATGTGCAAACTTATGTCTAGCTAAAGTGGGTCACCTCTGAATTGGATGAGTTACATGTGAAAACTTATGTCTAGCTAGAGGAAGTCACCTCTGAATAGGATGAGTAACATGTGGAAACTTATGTCTAGCTAGAACAAGATGTGTTTGTGAAACACAATGTCCCCCTATATGATGTTTGACATTGTAGGATGACCTTGACCTTGTGAAGGATGACCTTGACCTTTCACCACTCAAAATGTGCAGCTCCATGAGATACACATGCATGCCAAATATCAAGTTGCTATCTTCAATATTGCAAAAGTATTAGTAAAATAAGCGATTTGGGCCACATATATTTGACCTCTGACCTTGAAGGATGACCTTGACCTTTCACCACTCAAAATGAGCAGCTCCATGAGATGCACATGCATGCCAAATATCAAGTTGCTATCTTCAATATTGCAAAAGTATTCATAAAATGAGCGATTTTGGCCACATATAATTGACCTCTGACATTGAAGGATGACCTTGACCTTTCACCACTCAAGATGTGCAGCTCCATGAGATACACATGCATGCCAAATATCAAGTTGCTATCTTCAATATTGCAAAAGTATTCATAAAATGAGCGATTTTGGCCACATATATTTGACCTCTGACCTTGAAGGATGACCTTGACCTTGACCTTTCACCACTCAAAATGTGCAGCTTCATGAGATACACATGCATGCCAAATATGAAGTTGCTATCTTCAATATAGCAAAAGTTATTGCAAAATGTTAAAGTTGGCGCAAACAGACAGACCAACAGACAGACCAACAGACAGGGCAAAAACAATATGTCCCCCACTACTATAGTGGGGGACATAAAAAGTCACCTCTGAATAGGATCAGTAACATGAGGAAACTTATGTCTAGCTAGAGGAAGTCATCTCTGAATAGGATCAGTAACATGAGGAAACTTATGTCTAGCTAGAGGAAGTCACCTCTGAATAGGAAGAGTAACATGAGGAAACTTATGTCTAGCTAGGAAGTCACCTCTGAATAGGATCAGTAACATGAGGAAACTTATGTCTAGCTAGAGGAAGTCACCTCTGAATAGGATGAGTAACATTAGGAAACTTACGTCTAGCTAGAGAAAGTCGCCTCTGAATATGGCAACAAATGTATGTCTAGCTAGAGAGGCTCAACTCTGAATAGGATGAATTACATGTGCAAACTTATGTCTAACCGAGAGGGTCATCTATGAACAGGATGAGTTACAAGTGCAAACTTGTGTCTTGTTATGAACCTTATTGAAAGTATGAGGTTAAGACTTTAATTTTGGAATACAAACTGAGTATTTCAACAAATATGAAAAAGAAAACACTTACACGCTTTAAATTAACTTTTTGGAAATCAGAATGATGATTTAAGACATTTTGCCAAGGACAGACGCTATTATTGTGCTTACATGTCATGAATCTTGGGTGAAAGTCGCATAACAGACTTAAATTTGTGAATTAGGTTTGAAAAACATGTCAGACTCAAATGAATGAATCTTGAAGCAAAAATATTGTTTCAGACATATTTCATTTCTGGTAAAAACCCTAGTTTCAAATCCATTTTATGAATTTGAGGTTCGAACTTTATGTGAGGGCTAGTTAACAAATGTAAACCTGTTGTTGGCCCAAATTTCATGATTAAGAGTTTTAAACAATCGGTTGGCCCCTATATCAAGATATTCAGGGGAAACCTGTGGTTGGCTCCGTTTTTATATCTGAGGTGAAAACAATGGTTTGGCCCCTATATTAAGAATCAGTGTAAGCCTGAGGTTGACTTCTATTTTATATAAGAGTGGTAAATCATGGTTTAGCCCCTGTATCAATAATTGGATGTGCAAGTCTTGTGTTGGCACTTATTTCATACATTAGAGTTTCGTACCTGGTTCTGGTGGTGAGATGTTGAATGTATCCTCATTGATTGTCAGGGTGAATGGCGACCTCAGCAGTATATCTATGGTGGTGGAACCAGCTACCTTCACCTCATCTGGAAACAAAACATAACAAATTATGGAAATCAGTGATACAGTGAAACAACAAAAAACACAGTACAGAAATCAGTGCTACAGATAAGCCCTTGTATCAGGGGTTAATGTACATATACGTTGAAACATTGTGGTGAAAAAGTATACTTTGCATACATATACTTTTTCTAGAACTTCTGGAGGATAATGATGGCTTGATGAGAAAGATACAGTATAGCATTATAATAATTATTTAGACAAAATATTGACATGCAAATATCATTGAAATATGTAATAAGATGTCTAAACATTTAACTGCTCCTAACAACTGCACATCAAGATACGCAGACCTCTCAAAACCTCTACCTTTCTCAATCTTGCATTATATGCATAATTCAGAATTTTGTGATATGATATGTCAGCATTTTTGACATATTATTTGATTACATGTTTTATTCAATTTTCTCTGTATACCTACCAAATTTCTGTGCGCAATTTAGGAAACCATGACAATAATGATAAACAATTTTCTTCAATTACTAAATACACCAGATCACACCAGCTTGTCAGACAAACCCTGGAGAGGAATGTTAGACAAACAAGAGATAGGCAGCCATGCATTTAATAGAATCCAACTGAAAATCTGGAATAAACCTGTCAAATACACAGAAGAAGCAGCATGTGAGAAGTTTATAATATAAGTATTCGTTCGTTTGTTAGTTACGCAATCTACACAAACAGTTATTCAATCCTTGGTAATTAGTGATTTATTGAAATGTGTTATGTTCAGAACTGTTTACCTAATATCTGGGCATTGGTTCTTGAATACTGCATATGGTACATTACATATGGGAAAAATCCACGCATGGCATTAGAAAAATATAGTTACGGCTTAAGTAAAACAAGCAAATTTGTTGAATTGATATCCCCGGCCATTACACTTCTGGACACAAAAGTTTTCTGGACGGATGGACAACGCCAACGTGCATCATCCTCTTATCCATATATACATGTATATGTATACTCATATCAAGTTTCAATGAAATCCGTCAAAGCACTTCCAAGATATGGCTCCGGACACACAAAAAAGCATTTTTTCAAGATACAAAGGGCCATAACCCCGTCATTATCCGATGAAGTACAATGCCATTTGGCATGCATCATCCTCTTATTAATATATATACTCATACCAACTTTCAATGAAATCAGCCAAAGCACTTCCAAGATATGGCTCCAGACACAAAAGTGCCGGCCGGACGGACAGAAGGACGGACGGACAACGCCAAAACAAAATCCCTCCGCCTATGGCGAGGGACAAAAAGGTTTTTAGTGACCCTAAATGCAAACAAGAGGGCCTGAAAGGTCCAAAGTCGCTCACCTGAGATTACAAGATATTATTGGGACAAATCTCCTGACCAAGTTTCATGAAGATCGGAAAATTAATGTGGCCTCTAGAGTGTTAACAAGGTTTTACTATAGCCATATAAGGAAAAATGTCCCACCCCCTGGTGGCCATGTTTTTCAACCAACCAGCATCATTTTCAAACTCATCCAAGATATTATTTGGATGAATCTTCTAACCAAGTTTCATAAAGATCCGACAATAAATGTGGCCTCCAGAGAGTTTACAAGATTTTACTATAGCCATATAAAGCCATAAGGAAAAATGCCCCGCCCCTTGGCATCCATGTTTTTCAAGCAAACGATACCATTTTCAAACTCATCCAAGATACTATTGAAACCAATCTTCTGACCAAATTTCATGAAGATTAGACAATAAATGTGGCCTCTAGAGTTTGAACAAGGCTTTACTAGAGACATATAAGGAAAAATGCCCCACCCCCTGGTGGCCATGTTTTTCAACCAACGGGCATCATTTTCGAACTCGTCCAAGATATTATTGGGATGAATCTTCTGACCAAGTTTCATGAAGATCGGACAATAAATATGGCCTCTAGAGAGTTAACAAGATTTTACAATAGCCATATATAGCCATATAAGGAAAAATTCTCCGCCCCTTGGAAGCCATGTTTTTCAAGCAAACGTTACCATATTCAAATTCATCCAAGAAATCATTTAGACCAATCTTCTGACCAAATTTCATGAAGATTGGACAATAAATGTGGCCTCTAGAGTGTAAACAAGGTTTTACTATAGCCATATAAGGAAAAATGCCCCGCCCCCTGGCAGCCATGTTTTTCAACCAACCAGCATCATTTTCGAACTCTTCCAAGATATTATTGGGCTGAATCTTCTGACCAAGTTTCATGAAGATCGGACAATAAATGTTGCCTCTAGAGAGTTAGCAAGATTTTACTATAGCCATTTATAGCCATATAAGGAAAAATGCCCCGCCCCTTGGCAGCCATGTTTTTCAAGCAAACGTTACCATTTTCAAACTCATCCAAGATATCATTGAGACCAATCTTCTGACCAAATTTCATGAAGATCGGAAAATAAATTTGGCCTCTAGAGTGTTAACAAGGTTTTACTATAGCCATATAAGGAAAAATGCCCCGCCCCATGGCGGCCATGTTTTTCAACCAACTGGCATCACTTTGGGACTCGTCCAAGATATCATTGGGATAAATCTTCTGACCAAGTTTCATGAAGATCGAACAATAAATGTGGCCTCTAGAGTTTACAAGATTTTACTATAGCCATATATAGCCATATAAGGAAAAATGCCCCGCCCCCTGGCAGCCATGTTTTTCTAGCAAACGTTACCATTTTCAAACTCATCCAAGATATCATTGAGACTAATCTCCTGACCAAATTTCATGAAGATTGGACAATGAATGTGGCGTCTAGAGAGTGAACAAGATTTTACTATAGCCATATATAGCCATATAAGAAAAAATGCCCAGCCCCTTGGCAGCCATGTTTTTCAAGCAAACTCAAGCAAACGTTACCATTTTCGAACTCGTCAAGGATATCATTGAGACCAATCTTCTGACCAAATTTCATGAAGAT
This sequence comes from Dreissena polymorpha, assembly GCF_020536995.1. Taxonomy (NCBI): domain Eukaryota; kingdom Metazoa; phylum Mollusca; class Bivalvia; order Myida; family Dreissenidae; genus Dreissena; species Dreissena polymorpha. The sequence goes on along the minus strand of NC_068356.1, from coordinate 121,401,786 downwards.
TGGACAATAAATGTGGCCTCTAGAGAGTGAACAAGGCAAATGTTGACGTCGCACAACGCACAACGGACAAAAGGCGATCACAAAAGCTCACCATGAGCACGTTGTGCTCAGGTGAGCTAAAAAGAAATAAATTGGAAGGTTATTAGACTGCTATGTTATTAGTAAATGCATGAGTAACACAAATACATGTATATGTTATTGAACTAGCAACTCCTGTTATATATGAAACTTTCAAAATGTGTTCACTTTATTTTTTGTGTTATTTGCATATTTGATGCATATTGTATTTTAAATTGATTGTGTAATAAAACTAAACTCTTGGGGAAAAATCAAATGGTGTAAATCATGTCAATTGTTAATAAACAAGCAAATTTTACATGAAAAGTTTTTTATGTGGTTTGAACATTGCAATCATGGGTGAACTGCAGTTTCTTTTAAAGATGAAACCTTTTTGCTAGGAATCACTAACCTATGTATTAAACATAAAGATGTATGACAGAAAAGCACAAAAAAAGGAAGAATTTCCACTTTTAGTGAGTACTTCAGTGCATGTAATTTATGTACCGGTATACATAAATAAATAAAATCATTGAAACAGGAAAAAATGATTTAAACCAACTCAGATACAATCTGTGACCCCCCCCCCCCCCCCCCAAAGAGTTCACATAGCATCATTTATGTGCACTGATCCCACCAATTGTGTCATTCACTGCACAGAAACAAATAATATGCTGTGCCACAGAACAGCAAAACATAGATTCCCTAACAAAATTGTCATTATTGAAGGCTTTACTTTTAAGTATGTTTGTGCTTATCACAGAGGAAACAATTTAAGAGGATGTTCTCTGCTAAGCTGACCATGAATGTTCAGGGTTGGAGTACATTCCTACAGAATATGTGTATTTCTCGCATGAAAATGATACCCAAAACATATTTTTATGCTCATCATTTCATGCAGCATAAGATTTAATTTGTCCAAGTGACATATTGATGACTTATGTTTGACAAACTGTACAAGACATGTATTGTATGATGTTACAGCTGTGTACCCCGAATAATAAAGCTTTTATGAGTTTTTATGTTTAACCCTTCCCGCTCAGAAGCGCATTTTCAGCTGTTTGCAGTCCCTCAGAAAATCAAATTAAAGTAAATACTTTTCTTAATAGATTCAAATTTTAAAGGATTAATTTCCAACCCTAAGATACTGATAAACAGCAAACAGCATAAAACCTAACCCCCTGTTTACACATAGACGCAGCTTCTACTACGATCAAATCGTGGCCGAAAATGTGGCCGATCGTGACAAATCGCAGGAGAAACGTACTGGAGTCTTTATAAGCGCAGTATGATCGCGTTAGAGTCTTCATGATCGGAAAGCTCTATGCTCTCGACACCCTTATTTTGAACATGCTCAAAACAAATGTAGCGGGATCGTGGCCAACAATACTTGGTGTATATATATATAGGGGCGTCGTAGTACAGTCGAAATGAAGACCATAATTTTCCAAATTGCTCGATTTATACTCCGATCGGCCCCGATTAAACCGTTTTCAAATCGTGGCTTCAGATCGGGATGATCTTTGTAAAGTCACAGCCCTGTGAGAACTGGGGGTTAACAACCCGAGAGTTACATGCAGGCAGTTCTGGTTTTATGCTGAGTTGCATGTATCTATTTTCACTTTGCCTCCCGGTGGAAAAGAGTTAACAGTTCATTTTTTTTTTTAAACTGTCATTTGTTCTGGATACGTACCAAAAGTCTTACTTCACCTATATTTTGTGACAATTGTTTGAATAGGTCAAGAATCCATGAGGAAAACCATAAGAATGTCATACCTCCTTCCATTTTCTTCACCTAAGCCTTGTTTGCTGTTAGGCATTAAAATAAACATTAGGATTCCAAGTAGATTTTTCATTTTTTAACAGTACAAAATTTGACATGAAAAGCAAAAAACATCAACATTTTGACAAAACTACCATAATTACTCTAAGTTTTCGAACACATTAAGTTTTTGGACACCCTCTTAATTATTTTTCGTGACTCTTTATTTTCGGACATAATTAATGTCTCTTAATTTTCAGAAAGTATATTTTGTCGCCCTATTTTACAAACTTAGGCCCTGTTTTCGTTTATCTTGTGACACTTCGATCATGGATTTTATAACCAGATTAAGGTCATAAAACCTGGCAGATGCATGCCTGGGGAAAATTGACCATTACATTCGCGCAATTTGGTAAATAACCGTGTATACCAGTATAAAATAATGGATTCACCAACAGCATTTGAAACAGTGTTTTTCAATGAAGGAAGCAGAATGTTTTCTGTTCTATATCATTTCAGGCAAGAGTTAGCTAAGCTGTGAAGTTGTATTAATTTATTTTTAAGCAGAAAAAAGAAGAGTTTATCACAAGCAAATTATTGTGCATTTATTAATTGCATTTATTTCAATATAAGTATAATTTTTGGACACCTTAATATTTATCTCTTAATTTTTGGAAAACTGTAATTTTTTTATATTTTTCGTATCTAAATTTTCCGACACCAACAAAAATAATTAATTAAATTGTCCGAAAACTTGGAGTAATTTTGGTAATTCCAATCTATGTCTTTAAAACATTCATAACCATGGCAATTTCTTCCACACATCCTGGTGATTTAATAAAATAGGAATACCAGGCTCCACCCATAATTGATTCCTGATTGATGGTGTTAGTACTCTACATGGAGCCAAAATCTGCTCTCTTCCACAGAATTTTACTTTCAATACAGATCATTCAATCAGATATTCATGTAAGAGTGAGATATCCTCTGCAATCATACATATTACCAGCTGCTACCATAAATAGACACAAATCACTTTAATGATGACAAAGAACTGACAGAATATAATAATAACTTCTATATATCAAAGGTTAAAATAAACCCATAAGAATACTGAAGCCATTAAAATCTGAACATCCCCTAAATGAGATCTACCTACTAATTTTAATTTGAAACTGGTTTCAAGATAAGCTTCAGACAAAATTTAATTACAACAAGAGATGTGTTTTTCAGAAACACAATGCCCCCTACTGCGCCGCTTTGAAGCCATATATTTGACCTTTAACCTTGAAGGATGACCTTGACCTTTCACTACTCAAAATGTGCAGCTCCACGAGATACACATGCATGCCAAATATCAAGTTGCTATCTTCAATATTGCAAAAGTTATTGCAAAAGTTTAGCCAAGATTAAAGTTTGTGACAGCACATACAATGACAGACAGACAGGCCAAAAACAATATATCCCCGATCATTCGATCCGGGGGCATAACAATGAATAAAATGCAATAGTTCATAGGAATTGACTAATTATTGCACTCTTTCTTTATTTTGTGCTGATAAACCTTTGCAGAAAGTATGTTACTGTTCATATGAAAACTGGTTGAATTATAGAATGTAGAACAAAATACTGACAGAGTAGATGGACTCTTTGGAAACAATATGCATCCTTTAGGAGGCTCAAAAATATGCATTTGATGTTGAAACATTATGTTACAAAATGTGAATTTCAAAACAGATCTATGGCACCTACAGCAAAAGACATTAACCTATCCATTCTTCCCTACATCAACCTTGATTAACACCAAAACAGGAATAAAGACAGCAATTCAGCAACAGACTGGGTTATGACAGTTTTAAGGGCTATTTCAGAAACAAAGCTAAGGGATTAAGCAAGACGCTTTCAAGACACCATCTAGATCTGAATTGATTAAATAAGCATGGCTGGCAGTATTCAGATTATGAATGTATGTGAACAATAAATACCACATTTTTCTCCTACTTAAGGTATTTAAAAACTAAATATCAATATTAAATTTATGAACATTTTATATACCCATCTGCCACAAAAACCTAACAAACACAGTTACTAATTTGAGTTAAGAGAGCCTCATTGCATTAGTATATGGGAATGTCGAATCAAAGGGAAGTGTTATTTTGTATACTAGACACACATGTTTTTTGTTCAGCAAGAGCTCATTTAAACCACATTTAAATTGTATTCATTTCTTATATAAAATAGGCATCATGCAAATATAAATGCATTATATATGGTATTGTATAGCACCAAAAAACATCACAGTTTCATTCAGCAATCCTGATACCACATGGCCTAACAGATGGATGTTTTGATGACACAGTTTTATGATCAATACATAGAATACTTAACAGAGCCCATGACGCCTAACTCATCTGACAAGCTGACAGTAATAAAAACACCATTATGAAATTAACATGTCATTGATTTTGAAACAGCTTTTGTTATGTGGCCTCTAGAGTGTTAACAAGCTTTTACTATAGCCATACATGTATATAGCCATATAAGGAAAAATGCCCCGCCCCTTGGCAGCCATGTTTTTCAAGCAAACGTAACCATTTTCGAACTCATCCAAGATATCATTGAGACCAATCTTCTTAACATATTTCATGAAGATTGGACAATAAATGTGGCCTCTAGAGTGTTCACAAGGTTTTACTATAGCCATATATAGCCATATTACGAAAAATGCCCCGTCCCTTGGCAGCCATGTTTTTCAAGCAAACGTAACCATTTTCGAACTCATCCCAGATATCACACAGACCAATCTTCTGACCAAATTTCATGAAGATTGGACAATAAATGTGGCCTCTAGAGTGTTAACAAGGTTTTACTAAAGCCATATAAGGAAAACTGCCCCTCCCCCTGGCAGCCATGTTTTTTCACTGATCTGGACCATTTTCGAAATCGTCCGAGATATCAATGAAACCAATGTTTTGACCAAGTTTCATGATTATTTGGCAAAAATTGTGACTCCTTTAGTGTTCACAAGTTTTCTCTATAGCCATATAAGGAATACTGCCCCGCCCCCTGGCGGCCATGTTTTTCAACGGACCAGAACCATTTTTGAACTCAATCAACATATCATTAAGACAAACATTTTGACAAAATAACATGTAGATTGGGCATCAAATGAGACTTTTACAGTGTTCACAAGGTTTTTCTTATTTTTGACCTTGTGACCTAGTTTTTGACCCAGCATGACCCAGTTTCGAACTCAGTCGCGGTATCAATGGGACAAATGTTCTGACCAAATTTCATAAAGATCAGACAATAAATGTGGCCTCTAGAGTGTTCACAAGGCAAAATGTTGGCGACGCACGACGGAAAAAAGGCGATAACATAAGCTCACCATGAGCACGTTGTGCCAAGGTGAGCTAAAATTAGAACAATTATATACCATTATGAGAATTATTCATTCCTTGGAAAAATCAAATTCTCACAGATTAACACAAGACTGGTTGGGTGTTCCACCCTGCCCCCTTTCAGCAGCACACTGTAACATGTAAACTTTCTCTTTCCAGCAACCTTTACAGTTATCAAAATTAAGAAAGGCAAGTACATGTAGGATTGCTAATTATAAGTATTTCTGCAGCTTTTGTTGTTTTCAGTAGGCTTTTAACAGAAATATAATTAACACTGAAGACTGGAATAGATTATCCTTAACATTGGCTCCCCACACCAAACTAAGTTCAAACCTCTTTATATTTCCTAAGTTAATGAAGGTAAAACCCAAGAAATAATCATATTGGATCAAATGAAGCTTTGCAGAACTTCAAAAAGGTACAGACATTTTCTGAAATATAGCTCATGATGATTGAATGCAAAAACTCTATGCTGATACCCAGTTACCTTGCTGAATAATAACTGCAAGGTTTCCACAAACTGATTGGTGACTGTTGAATAATGTCTAGTCTTCTATGATTTGTATTTCATGCCTTGAGTTTTTAATGCAATTCTGTCCATATATTTCATGCCTAGCTTTTTAATGCAGTTCTTTAAAGCTCTGGTTTTTCACATGTATCTCAGACAATAACAAGCAAATTCGTTGAATTGATATCCCCCGCCAATATGCTTCTGGACATAAAAGTGTTATATTTGACACTCAGCTAGATAATGGAGAACAATTGTGGACAGTTATTACAGAATCCCTTGATGCATAGTAAAGGAATTACTAAATAATGAATAATTCATCAAATTTGTGACCTTTGACCTCAATGTGTGACCTTGACCTTAGCCCCTAGGACTATGGGTGTTGAATGTGAAGCACCCCCAGATGATTGAGAACAACTATTGCAAGTATCATGGCGCTGTCTCATGTGTTAATGGAGATAAAGCTCTAAGCTTATATTTAAAAGCATTTTCTCAAGATACAAAGGGCCATAACTCCATTATTAACAGATGGTGTCCAATGCCATTTGGCATGCATCATCGTCTTATCCATATAAATACTCATACCAAGTTTTAATGAAATCCGCTGAAGCACTTCCAAGATATGGCTCCGGACACAAAAAAGCATTTTTTCAAGTTACAAAGGGCCCTAACTCGGTTAATAAAAGTTGGTGTACAATGCCATTTGGCATGCATTATCCTCTTATCCATATATATACTCATACCAAGTTTCAATGAAATCCACCAAAGCACTTCCAAGATATGGCTCCGGACACAAAAGTGCCGGCCGGACGGACGGAAAGACGGACGGACAGACAACACCAAAACATTATCCCTCCGCCTATGGAGGGGAATAATTAAAAAGACTATCCCACTGAATGACTAGATATGCATTATGTACACTTTTATGTATGATAAGTAACATAATTACTCAGAAAAAAAAACAATGAGAACAACTCTAGATTTAATTGGAAAATAATTTAACAAGAGGTGCCTAGGGCACCTATGATACTCACTTGTATTCATTTTATTCAATGTCTCATCGAGACAAAAGTTGTTTCACTTTATTTATATCTTACCATGTTTTATATTGTTCAGACAGAAAATGCTAGGGTTCTTACAGTTTTTCATTTACATGTACTACATCCAAGATTTTGACCACAATATCGAACTTGTTAGAATATCAGATAAAATACAAAAATTGAACAGACAAAATTTGAATATCAGATAAAATACAACAAGAGTTCCGCGGTCGGAGATGACCGCATTGAAGCCGGATTTTTGATTTAAATGACAGGAAAGTACCTTTCGTGTTTTTGTCAATGCAATACTTAAATTACTGAAATATTGTTCAAAGGTCAAAATGAAATGTAAGTACTTTTCAAGGCATGAGCAAACCTTGTGTTATGTTTAGAATGCATGCATATACATGAACAACAATAACATTTAAGGTCACAGTGACCTTGACCTTCAAATGAATGACATTGAAATGAGCAGTGGTGATCTTCTAGTACTGGCCAACCTTTATGTCAAGTTTGAAGACTCTAGGTACAAGCATACCAAAGTTATAACATGGAATAAGAACTTTAACATTTTTACCTACCAAAGTTATAAGAACTTTAACATTTTTACATTCAAGGTCACAGTGACCTTGACCTTAGAATGAATGACCTTGAAATGACCAGTGGTCATCTAAGTGTGCTTGCAAACCTTCATGTCAAGTTTGAAGACTCTATGTCCAAGCATACCAAAGTTATAACAATTTTAACATTTTAACATTTAAGGTCACAGTGACCTTGACCTTCAAATGAATGACATTGAAATGACCAGTGGTCATCTTCTAGTACTGGCCAATCTTTATTTCAAGTTTGAAGACTCTAGGTACAAGCATACCAAAGTTATAACATGAAATAAGAACTTTAACATTTTTACATTCAAGGTCACAGTGACCTTGACCTTCAAATGAATGACCTTGAAATGTCCAGTGGTTACTTACTAGTTCTGGCCAACCTTCATGTCAAGTTTCAAGACTCTAGGTCCAAGCATACCAAAGTTATAACAACTTTAACATTTTTACATTCAAGGTCACAGTGACCTTGACCTTCAAATGAATGACCTTGAAATGTCCAGTGGTTACTTACTAGTTCTGGCCAACCTTCATGTCAAGTTTCAAGACTCTAGGTCCAAGCATACCAAAGTTATAACAACTTTAACATTTTTATATTGAAGGTCACAGTGACCTTCACCTTCAAATGAATGACCTTGAAATGACCAGTGGTCATCTGTTAATCCTGGCCAACCTTCATGTCAAGTTTGAAGACTCTAGGTCCAAGCATACCAAAGTTATACCATGAAATAAGAACTTTAACATTTTTACATTCAAGGTCACAGTGACCTTGACCTTCAAATGAATGACCTTGAAATGACCAGTGGTTACTAACTAGTTATGGCCAACCTTCATGTCAAGTTTCAAGACTCTAGGTCCAAGCATACCAAAGTTATAACAACTTTAACATTTTTTATATTGAAGGTCACAGTGACCTTGACCTTCAAATGAATGACCTTGAAATGACCAGTGGTCATCTGTTAATCCTGGCCAACCTTCATGTCAAGTTTGAAGACTCTAGGTCCAAGCATACCAAAGTTATACCATGAAATAAGAACTTTAACATTTTCGAGCACGCCGCCACCCCGCCCGCCCGCCCGCCCCCCCCCGCCCGCCCGACAACATCAATCTATAAGCCGAGATTTTTTCGAAAAAAATCCGGCTAAAAATTGAACAGACAAAATTTGCTCAATCAATGGATGGACAACTTTGTAAGTCAACATTGCACCATAATCATCATCACTCAAATGGACTTGTGACAGTGTTGCTTTAACTTTAGTCTGCTTTAATAGAAAAAGAAAACAACAGCAATGCAAGTAAATAACTTCCAACAGAACCCAACTTCCTTTTACTTACTGTTTTTATAAACTGCAATTTCTAAATATCTTTGTGAAAGGCCACATAAACAATCAAAAGAACTGACAGTACTGATGTGACGATGCTTTTGAAGAGGATGAATATAAAAGCATCAATTTAAGTTTAACATCAGCAAAATTGTGTATGTGGGTACGAAAATTTTGGGTACAAAACAAAAATGGGTACGAAAATTGTGGGTTTAAAAATTATGCCAAAATAAATTGGGTAAACAAAAATTTGGGTATGAAAAAAAAATTGTGTAGGAAAAAAAATTCTGTTGGAAAAAAATTTGGGTACGAAAACAAAATTGGGTACGAACAATTTTGGGTAAGAATTTTTTTTTGGTGGTACGGGGAAGTAGTACCCGTGGGGAACTTGACCCATTCAGTGAAACTGGGAGGCGGGTTACATTCTCGATCAAATATAACAAGAAATATATTTAACAAGACTATTGCCAAGCAATAAAAGTCCCCTACCGGCTCCACCATTGTCAGAAATTCCACCATTGTCAGATTTTTTTTATTTGTTGCCATAGTAACCAGAATCTTTGACGTAGGAACAAAATTAAATGACGTACATAATGTCCATATTGCCATCTATCCACGTTGCAAGTTTCATGAAAAAATATTAAGAACTTTTAAAGTTATCGCAGGATCCAGAAAACCACCACTTGCAGCAGTATTTCTAGTCTATTTGTTGCCATGGCAACCATAATTTTAGACCTAGGAACAAAATGAAATGACGTGCATAATGTCCATATTTCCATATATCCATGTTTCAAGTTTCATGAAAAAATATTAAGAACTTTCAAAGTTATCGCAGGATCCAGAAAAAAAACACCATTTTCAGCAGTATTTCTAGTCTATGTGTTGCCATAGCAACCAGAATTCTTGACGTAGGAACAAAATGAAATGACGTGCATAATGTCCATATTGCCATCAATCCATGTTTAAAGTGTCATGAAAAAATATGAGGAACTTTCTAAGTTATTGCAGGATCCACAAAAGTGTGACGGACAGACAGACAGACTGACAGATGGAGCGCAATACAGGAGTCCCCTCCTGTGAAACCAGTAGGGGACTAAAAAGATATTCGACGTGTATTTTCTGTACCACTTATCTTAAAAACATTCTGCTACAGTAAAACGTTTGTGGGTTATAACATTACGTTTCAGCAGATATATTCAAAACTTGACATGATCTTTAATTACACCATGCTCTTTAATTTCACATGTATATCATACCAAACTTTATTTTTCATTGTTTTCTTTCCTAAGTTAATGATGTCATGTGTACGGACGTGATTTCACATAATTTTTCTCTTTTGATTATTGTTTTTTCTCTTATTGAATAAGCTTGGGCATGTTTGTTCGTTCAGTACGGCAATAATTTCATGATGATTCCCGAAAGTAGGTATGAGCACATAGTCGTAAGAGTACTTGAATATGTGAGTTCGCCCATGAACACATGATAAGATTGACTTAATATCCTTGATATGACCTTATATGTGTTTAAAACAGCAAACAATATCCAACAAACAAATGAATATCAAACATACATGTAGTATGTGCACTGATGTGGCCCTGTAATTTCTGTTTGAAAAGTTTATTAAATATGCAAAATGAGAAAGCACGCATAAGAGCGAGTTTCATAGATATTATACGGCTATTATGCTGTTTATATACCATACTTGCTACAACGTTTACAAATGGCAGGTTTGAAATAATTTGTTTTCTTTACACTCATTATCGCGTTAAACGTAAATTATACACAGTAAGTTTAATTTGCAATTTATTTACAGAATCACTGCAAATGTCAAATACAAAACAGAAAATGCATAGTTGTTTCATTGATCTATAAACATATAATGGATTGAAATAACTGATTTAAAATTAACATTTTCAAATCTTTTTCCCAGAATATGCTGTGCTATTTATAGCTGAGCTTCTTTTACCTTTATCAATGATAATCAGCGAGGCATGCAGATTAGAAAAATCGGGCTATCTCAATCGGACTGGCTCGGTCTTTTACATAGGTCGCCATTGTGAAGAATTTTTTCATGGTATGACAACTTAGACGAGCTGCTTTGCAGCATCGTCAAAAACACTAAAAATCCTACAGGAATTAACTCCACAGAAGCACTACCCACTACTTTTTGCAGAATGCAACGCAAAAAAGAACCTCCCAACTATCCTTCACTTGACCACTTTCATTTACACAATTCCTCTTAAATCTACACCAAACATACAATTAATATGAACATAGCAGCACTTTTGCTGACCCATGAAACAAAACTCCAAATAGAGCTGCCATTAAGCTTGACATGCAAACATTAGGGTAAAAAATAAAACACTAGCTATAGTTGCCAACCCAAAACGGGACTTTCACAAAGAAGAGATTTCCTTTTGAAGAAAAATACCATTACAGCCTAAAGTGTCACACCTGATTAGCCTGTGCAGACTTCACAGGCTAATCTAGGATGTCACTTCAAGCACAGGCTTAAAAAAACAGTTTTCCCAGCACAAGGCTCAATTTCTTTCCTAAACTTACTGGCCCTGTAGACGGCAACCCTGTCTATGCCCTTGTCTTCCTCCTTGATAAAGTTCACCAGGTCCTTCACCGTATGGGACACAGGCTTGAGAACGATTTCACATGACTCCTTACGCGAAGGCAAAGGCACTGCAAACACTGACAATCCATGACGGTACTTCACTGACACATCTGAAAAAGACAGGAAACACAAATCAGGGCTGTTTTCCATCTCTTTTGGATAGGGCCGTTTTCACTTCTTTTGGGGTAAAATAACATTTGAAAAAGTGTAATAATCTGTTCAAGCTGCTAAACCAGCAGGACTACATGCTCACCAAATCAGATGGCTGTAACTTACTGTTTCTCATTTGTTTCAGTCACTCTCCGCAAAACATTGTAATGCAAAAAAAACATGCTGTCAATGTAAATATTATTCTGCTGCATAAACAAATCTGCTGGTTTGGGTAACATATTGTAGCATTATAACAAATACATGTAGTACGAATAACTAATTATGCAGAATGGTATTTCATTTATCATATTTGCACGGAGTAAAATCCTGCCGTTTTTTAACCGCTGATAGATGATTTTAATAGGAAGAGAATTAAAATGTATGATATCATAGAGAACAAGATGTGGTACACGGTCTTCATTGAATATTAAATTCAAAAGAAAGTAAAGCAAGAGCTTTGTCACAGACAAAACTAACCTATCAGGTAAATGCTGTCAGAGAAAGAACAGGATCATTATTTAGTATCTTAAACCAAGCTTTAGTACTAGTAAGTCATGGCAGGATGAAGTTCTTAATTATTTCTGTAACCCTAGCAACAACAACTTTTGTCTGAAAAAAAAAGAATAAATACATTTTCTTTTATGGCCCTCTATTTTTATATCAAATTCCATCAACCCAGCTTACATGTAAGTACTTTTTGAGTTGTCAAAAACAACAACAACAAAAGAAACCATAATTTTCATCTGAAATAAAAAATCAAATAACAAGCATATTCCCCAGTTTCATCAAACATCCTTAACTTATTTTTTATTTATTGCAGTATCAAGATTCAGACAGACAGACTGATGAACAAAGGGTAAACCTATAGTTTCCTCCTATAACACCATTGGGGGTTTAATAAAAGGCAAGTAAATATTAAAAAGATGTATAGATCTATCACCAGAAATACACTTGTGCTTCTAAAGTGCTAGTTCTAAAACGTGCCTTTCAATAAAATACAATTAAAAAAAATAGCTTATTTGTCAATACTGGTTAATTGATACTGTTTAAACCATTATTCCAAAGCGAAAGAGCTTTACAGCAGTACAAGTATTGTGCATTAATCTGACACTTTTTCTTGAAATCATGTAACATTATATTTCTGGCATGTTTAAAACCACATCACATGGAAGTGCTTCACATATAACAAATGTGAAGCAAATTGTCAACTAATGATCGGATATATTTTCTGCACGCAAACTGCTGCCTTGGAAATATTGAATTTCTCTGTTCCATAATCTCTGAATCACATAAATCATTAAGCTAGTATTCTTTCATAAGTATAGTAACATATTCTAGAATAGTATTCCACACTGTGTGAATTCCTTTCGTTAAGGCCTAAGCCAACAGCTATATAAATTAATAAGGTGTCATTGTTCAACAGATGCATGCAAACAATACATGTAGCCCAACAAAAACAAGGTGCATTGACATCAGACACTTAATTTTCAAAACGTGATAATTTTGCTATACAATACATTGATTGCACCACTCATTTTCATAGATTTTTTTTTCTCTTTTATGTGCACATAACACTGACTAACCTCTCAGGGTCTCAGGATGTATAGAACAGTAAGCATGCTGTTATACCACTGACATATCTGGACCTAAAATACAATGTACCTACTGGCTATGTAAATTATCCAACAGAGACCTGTGAATCATGATACATCTGAAACATCTTCACAGTGCAATCAAATAAATGTCCATAATTACAGCCATTTGATAGCTTGAGCGTTCCTTAATTTAGGGATGTATATCAATGAGCTTTCTGGTGCTTTGAACAGTTTGCCTATGCCAATAATGCAATACAGTCCCTATGAGACTATCAAGTGCTCATAGTTATGCCCATACCCATATATTATCCTCTTAGTATAAGAGATGAGCAGAAACATATAATATTCTGTCTCATTAAGTAAAATTCATAAACTTGCATTACAATGTTTGTTTAATGTTTGTATAATATTTGTTTCAGTACTTGAAATTTTTCAGGCACAGCCTCTGGCTAAGCCACTTTGCTTTCACTTTTGAATGGTATTGACCAAGTTGAAAGCTTTCCATTATCTAATATCGACATGTTCATAGATGGGTGACTGAATATTTTCAATAGCTACCAGATATGGACATGAGGTGTAAAAATGAAGTTAATTGATAATGAAATGGTTGATAAGAATATATCCACACACAAACTTAACATTATTAAAGTTATGGATCAAATCTTTTTTATAATTCATAATGATTAGTTTTCCTTTGAAGACTGCAATATTCTGTGAGCGCTTATTTTTATTAAACTGCTTAAGGGACCATAGATATTAATATCTATTGATTTACCCAGATGATAATTTTCAAGTATAATGATCAACCTGAGGGACTCAGAAATGGACAGAAATATTGATCAGTGATTATTTTACTGTATCATGTGAAGGTGTTTTATAAACTGTGTTCTTTATCTGGCAAATGTATACACAGTTGCTTTACAATTGCTTTTTTCAGCAAACACTTTCACATTTTATGCAGCAATTGTTTATACTGCAAAACTGTGTGTTTAATGGTGACAGCTTTATTTTGCACGACTGTTTTTACACTGACATTGAGTGCTACAAAACTGCTTGTGTCTTATATGTGCTATCCTGGGCCCATATTCACCAACCCATTCTTAGACTTAAGAATAAAGAATAGACCTGAAACCAAGAAAAATGCGTTAAGTGTTTGAATATATACAGGCCAACAATGGTGATAGAGTCATTATCAAAATGTTCTCCATGAAGAATGATATTGATAGAGGTGTTTAATGCCAAGTTTGACTAAAAATTTAAGGAATTCTTCAATACATCGATTTAAAGAATATACTTTATTCGTAGACTTAAGTCTAAGAATTGTTTAAGAATATGGGCCCTGTAATGTATAAGCAATTGGCAATGTCTTTAAACAGGCTAGCAAATGGCAATAAGTATTTCTATTTTTACATTAATTGCTGAAAGTTGTATGCTTCAAAATTGCTGTGTTTTATGTTTCAGAACTTCTACATTCAAAAGTTCAGCCAAAAAGTTGTGTGTACATGCAGTTCATGACTTACCATGGTATGAAAATGCAGTTCATGACTTACCAGAGTATGAATATGCAGTTCATGACTTACCAGAGTATGAACATGAATTTCATGACTTACCAGAGTATGAACATGCAGTTCATGACCTACCATAGTATGAACATGCAGTTCATGACCTACCATAGTATGAACATGCAGTTCATGACTTACAAGAGTATATACATGTAGTTCATGACTTACCAGAGTATGAACATGCAGTTCATGACTTACCAGAGTATGAACATGCAGTTCATAACTAACCAGAGTATGAACATGCAGTTCATGACTTACCAGAGTATGAACATGCAGTTCATGACCTACCATATTATGAACATGCAGTTCATGACTTACCAGAGTATGAACATGCAGTTCATGACTTACCAGAGTATGAACATGCCGTTCATGACTAACCAGAGTATGAACATGCAGTTCATTACTTACCAGAGTATGAAGATGCAGTTCATGACTTACCAGAGTATGAACAGGCAGTTTATGACTTAACACTACGTGACCCGTGATTTTTGCCGCAATTCTCGCATCACCGCAATCGATGCAACGTGACAAATCGCGGTGTTTCCGAGCGACAAGAAAATTTGGGTGATGTCTCGGCGACCGTTGCGCGATGTATCTCGCTGTTGCGCAATCAGCGCGAATCAGCGCAAATCACCGGGTACCGCCGTGATTCCCCTTTTTAAGCGATTAAAGTTGAGGGTTACACTACATTACATGTAACATATATGTATACACATACATTATACATTGCAATAATAAAGCTTTTGTCGTTGTTGTATACAATGGGCGTATTAGCTTAAATACTCCTGTTCCGACATGAACTTGATGAAGTAATGTCGGAAGCTTTAACGGCTCCAAATTAATATAACAGTGCAGAATGATCATGCAATAATTATTGAACATAACATGTAAACATTATTTAACTAATTGCATTAGCAGAATGTTTATTAACACTTACAATCAATTATATTCCAGGCCCGAATACACTACCATTGTTCAAATTCCATATTGTTGCCATATACATGTAGCGTAGCATTGTGTAAATTGAAAGTTGCATAGTGTTTCGTCATTGGTCGGTTATAAATACCTTGTTTCTCTATACATGGTATTTGATTTAGACGAAACTAATAATTTGGTAATTTACGAGAAATATGATATAAGTCTTCCTTTTAAACTTTGATCTTACCGTGTGTGTTTATTGACATTATTAATTATGTTAATACTTATTTTTGCATTTCATTAAGAATTATAACGTGTAGCCCTTTTGTTAACAGTGTTTAGCAACATATTCGCGCCTTAAGGCACGGAAAATTGTTTAAGTAACACTTTCATTTAAAGTTTAAATGTAATCGGTAGATTATGTCTAATTATTTGGACTAGATTATGCTTTACTTATTTATTTTCTGTTTCAGGCTCCAATGCGGATAACTCGTGTTACTCGCGTTACTTTCCGAGCATTGTACATACATTTGCAATGCTTGATAAGCCGGAAATCGGAAATACATTACTGTTCTATTTTTAAGTACATGTTATTATGATATCGTGTTATACATTATGTTGTTATTACATCATTGCCTATATATTAAAGCCATTAAACATTGTGTTTGTTTTGCTGAAAAAAAACGAGTATATCAACGTAGCACTAAGCATTCGCAAAGTATGATGATGTATAATGTACATGCATTTCTCTGGGTTTTCACGTCCAAAACAAAAAACCCTCAACATTATTTATTGTGTGCTGTCCAGCGGGTGATAGTGTTTATTCAAGTGTCTAATTGGCACTCTTTGTACGTGTTCAAACTGTGAAAAGATGTGACAATCACAGAAACAACAAGATGGCGCTGCCAATTAAGTGCGATAATGGATCAAAGGGAATTGACAAAAATAACAGTTTGTATATATTTTTCGGCGTTTACTCAGATGGTCTCTCACAACAAAAAAACTGTACACGTCAAGGTATTATGTTTTACTTCGCTCAGTAACGATACGGATACGGCGTGTTTGATTTGATATGCTTTAAAAAGAAATATCCAATTTTTGGCGATATAACTGTTTTAATACCAAAGAAACATTTAACCGAAATCAACAGAATTCAATGTTCTCTGCGCTACGCAGTTTGTAAAAAAAATCAATACTTGCACACTCTTTACCTTGACCTTGTACATTGCCGCATAATTTTCGCGCTCTTTTGTCGGGAAATATACATGATGGGTATATTGGAAGCATTTGTGAACGTCGTGCTAACATTAAAACATCGGAAGTGTGTTTCGGATTATAAATTATTATTCTCATTTGGGAATTTAACGGAACATTAATTCTTATGGTATAATTGTTTTGAATTGTATATTAATTTGTTACAAAGCTTTAGGTGTCGAAAAAATGTTTTGATAATATTATGCATTAATAGCACAATTTCCAGGAGGAAAACGTTTTTTACATGAAGGCGTTTGACGCAATTAAACGTTTTTTATAAGATCGTATTGCATTCAATCTAAATTCTCAAACATATTTACCAACATAAATGTTTAAGATTATTTTTCGGAAGTGATGTTGCAATTATGTTGGATTATTTGATAATTGTGAACATTAGAAAAGCGTTAGAAAAGCGTTATGTATACAGTTATCGATAGGATTCGGTTTATATGCATGAATTGGCGAATCATCGATGTCAACGATATCAACTGCTATCACGGCGAATTGCGGCGAATTGCAGCGAATCACCACAACATTGAGGGGATTTAGCGCGAAGATTATCATGCTCTCGCGCGACATCGGAGTGACGAGTCACGTGAAATCGCGGTGATTTTCCACCCAAAAAGCAAAATGCCCGCCTTGACTTAGCAAATTAGGCAAAAATCACGGGTCGCGTAGTGTACCAGAGTATGAAGATGCAGTTCATGACTTACCAGAGTATGAACATGCAGTTCATGACTTACCACAGTATGAAGATGCAGTTCATGACTTACCAGAGTACAAAGATGCAGTTTATGACTAACCCGAGTATGAACATGCAGTACATGACTTAACAAGGGTATGAACACGCAGTACATGACTTACCAGAGTATGGACATGCATTACATGACTTACCAGAGTATGAATATGCAGTACATGACTTACCAGAGTGTGAACATGCAATTCATGACTTACCAGAGTATGTACATGCAGTTCATGACTTACCAGAGTGTGAACATGCAGTTCATGACTTACCAGAGTGTGATCAGGCAGTTCATGACTTACCAGAGTGTAGAACAGCAGAAGATGAGAATGCCACACAGGGACAAAATGTCAACTGGTTTGGTAGTGAGGACAACTGAAATTAGAGAACATCTATAAAACACTCTGTAATAAACAAAAAATCTCTTTATAATGTTCCTACTTTTTCAGCCATAACATATGTAAAACTAGAACTGTCACTGTGTTGCCTGAAATATCTCCCCCATATGTCATAGGCAGATCAGTTTTTAGAACTTTTTTTTCAACTATGCCTTAACATCGCCTTGAATACCATAAAAAGTTGTGTATAAGGCGCACTTTTTTACCCCAAAATTTCATTTTAAAAACTGTATGCAGGTTATGCACAACTACAGCCATGCCAAGACATTTTTTCCCGGTCAGTTACCCAGTTGCGGTAATTCGCATCATTTCTGTTCCTTGGTGTTTTAACTGTAACTATGTTAATAATAGTGTTATATTTACGATCTGAATAAGATGGACAAACATTATAAAGTTAACATAAATATTGTCTATCTTTTTCAGGTCTGTACAGAGCACTGAAATCAAATAAATTTGAAGAAGAGAATGAAAAACAAGGAAGCCATGATATCGGCAATGTAAATAAAACGCGCGGTTGTGAATTAGTCATGCATGAATAACCACGTGAAAATACCAATCGATAATGTCAGTTTCTTAGTTATAACTAATCCATCCGTTATGTGTACTCCTCCACGATAAAATCGTAGACAGTTACTTCGGAGACATACGATGAAAACCTTGATGGTATCCTTGTGGAAAGAGTGCATTTCATGCTTAATTCATTTAAATCCAAACATTAATTTTTATGCATAATATGATTTAAAAAAAAAACACACAAAAACTAGTTGTATCGTTATCGTCTTTAAAATAATTAATAATTGAAGAAATAAAAGAACACGTAAGATCGGCAATGTAAATATAACGATTTTCAGTTAGCCTGTGGTACAGAATTTCGCCAAGCAAAGTTGCAGCTGCAGTATCTATGGAGCTACGGGCTATGTCTAAAAGAAGAGCTGCTTTTACTTACGGTATACCCCGCACTACACTGATAGACAAGTTGAGCAGGAAGGCGCCACTTGGATCTTATCCAGGTAAACCTTGCGTATTGACAAAGTCCAAGGAGTTAGTTCTGCTTGACAACATGAAAATGATGGCTTCTATTCGATAACCTTTGAAGCGCCATGACCTTACTATTGTCGAGATAAAGAAAGTCCTTGAAGCAGATGGTAGGTCTACCCCATTCAAAGACAATCTTCCTGGTAAACACTGGTACATGTACCAAGGCTTTATCAAAAGGCACCCAGATATTACTGAACCGAAGGCTATGGCATTGGGGCATGATACAATTTGTACAGTGCGCAGGTGAGCCAAACACTTGATTGAAAATGCACTATGATCCATCATTAAAATGGATAATAAAAACAAACAAACAACTTTTGTTATCATAGAGCATTTCATAAGATAACTTTACTCGCATTCTCCTGAGTATTTCCTAGTGGTTTTATGGGGGGAAATTTTCATGTAATGTAAAAACTTTAGCAAACAGGAGTTAAAGTTCCTATGAGTCTCAACTACATTGAATGAATAATGTGTCCACTTTTGCTGAAACAATGTGGATATGAATATACACTTAAGCACATTTTTCTCACTTTTTCTCTTAAATGTCAAGCTACATGTAGTAAAATTATGATCATATTACCCTTTAGGGATAGTTTCAGTAACTGCATGGGTATTAAGGTGTTAGGCTTAATGTGTTAGGAAAAATATCACAATTTAATGCTCGGGGAACAATGATGTAGAGTCAACACTAGAGGGAATTCAGTCCCAGATTGGATATAGTCTATC
Source organism: Dreissena polymorpha (assembly GCF_020536995.1). Classification (NCBI taxonomy): domain Eukaryota; kingdom Metazoa; phylum Mollusca; class Bivalvia; order Myida; family Dreissenidae; genus Dreissena; species Dreissena polymorpha. The sequence goes on along the minus strand of NC_068356.1, from coordinate 121,382,085 downwards.
CTACTTTGGGATACAATCCACATCATCAGAGCTTTTCTCTTGATTTGGGGAATGGGCATGGCCTTCCATTGTGGGGAAAAAAAATCAACAAAACTGTTAAAGGGGAAAAATTTCCTAAAGTTAGCTTGAAATTTGGGAAAATCCTTTGAAGACATTTTCTTAGGGTATGGGGCCTTTCTCTCAATAGTCGAAGTTGCCTTTATAAGGCCCTTGCTAAAGAAGGAAAAAAGCCCTCTCATAATGGGCACACTGTACATGTCACCACACATATAAATAAGCTTAATTATTCTTGTACATAATTTCATTTCTGTAAAATTCAGAAACATGTCAAACACAAATCAGTGCTTTCCACAGGCAATTTAACGGTCCCTCGCCTGGGCTCTTGAAATTCAAAATCAGAGTACGCAGGGCGCTTGAAATTTTCTGATCAGTGTGTATTTTTCATTACTGCAACTAGGCATTCCTAAGAGCAAAGCGATATCGACTTCGCCGAAAATTGTGAGAGCCGATTTATGATCCTCTGTCAATTACGTCATGTATTTCTTTACCCACCTAAAGCCCAAGGGCGAATCGTCTTTGTAATGGAAAATGGATATTGGCCAACAAGAGCGCACACTTTGAATGAGCAACAACACTCGTAGGCAGTCATACAGGCATTAAGATCATGCAGACAACAAGTGACGTAAATTTCATAAGTGTGTGATTTTATGGCAGTTTATTGGCTTTGTTATCTAACACACTTATCAGTCCCAACAGTGTACACCTCCACGATGAAATCTCGGCCACTTACTTAGAAGACTGATGATGGCAACCGGGTGTAATCCTCGTGGATATTGTGCATTTCATGCATAATATGGTCAAAACATTTATTCGACTGATAATGCGCTTTAACAAATTGTTGTTTAATAAATTACGCACAACTGTAAATGTTTCTTTCGATTCTCAAATGAGCATTATTAAATTTGTAATCCGAAACACGCTTCCGAACTTAAATGCTTACGCGACATTAACCAATTTTAGCGTCAAATAAACATGCAGCTGCTTTATTCTTTGTCTCAATAAAAAAACGCGCACAAATAATGCAGTCATGTAGAACGTCTCATGAAAAGTGTGGGTGTATTTTGTGTTGTATAAAAACGGGAACATAACGTCAGGCGATTTACGCGTGTTCAGTGAAAAAAAACGCCCCCATTGGACGTTATTTCATCACATCTTTAAATAGTAACACATGCCAAAATGTATTTGATACTTAAGAAAAATGGCGAATGTTTGTGTTTTTTGAAATTCTTGATCACTGTAATCGTAAAAATTTACCAGAATTTGCTTTAAAACTGGAATATACTGGATTCTCGGGTAATGAGTAGCGAGGGGAAAAGTAGTAAGTATGCAGTAAAAGATAGAAAGAATGGTTGATACAGATGTATTACGGAATCGATCGAGACGTGATTATGCGTATCTATGCGGGAAAGGGTAAAAACATTTTTTTTAATGTCGTTATCAATGACTTTATTGCTGTTTTTTCTTGAAGAGTCAAAATGCACCAAATAACGTTATTTCACTCTACAATTTAAAGAAAAAATGTATGGAGGGTGCAGCCCTTCCATACCCCCCCCCCTCAACAGCCCCGGGGCTTCTGAAAATAATCCTGTGGAAAGCACTGCAAATCTCAACAAGCACACTGCAACTTATCCCTATTCATACAACTTTACACCATTCAAAAATCGGATGATACCTTTGAAGCAGCTTTCAAATGACCCGGATTATTTGATTGCGCAATAGTATAATGATGGCCAATCTCGGTCCAATTTGCAAGTTTTCTTGGCTTGAAATATTTTTTCTTCACTTTGGCATAAAAGAAAGTGGTGTGCTCTGTAGATGAGGGCGAGCTATACAAGGAAAAATCAGTAAGTACTTTAAGGTCAATATGTTTTTTAAATCATTTAAAACAAAAAATATAATTTAAGCTTCATTTTAGGAAAACAGGGCTTATTGCATATGCATAAATTGTCATCCCAGTACCAGAGACTCTCTTTAAAATTTTTTTATAAAATCAAAAATGTCTTCCTTGATTAGCTTTTGTGCATTGCACAGGCTAATCAGTATGCACAGGCTAATCTTATTAGACATGCATTAAGCCCCATTTTCCCTGAAAGCAGCTAATATGTACAGATTTCAATGATAAACACTAGACTGGCCAATTTCATCAAGTACAAGCTGTTAAACACTTTAAGTCATATAAACCCTCTGCAGTGTACCAGTGGTAATGATCCATCATTAAAATGGATAATAAAAACAAACAAACAACTTTTGTTATCATAGAGCATTTCATAAGATAACTTTACTCGCATTCTCCTGAGTATTTCCTAGTGGTTTTATGGGGGGAAATTTTCATGTAATGTAAAAACTTTAGCAAACAGGAGTTAAAGTTCCTATGAGTCTCAACTACATTGAATGAATAATGTGTCCACTTTTGCTGAAACAATGTGGATATGAATATACACTTAAGCACATTTTTCTCACTTTTTCTCTTAAATGTCAAGCTACATGTAGTAAAATTATGATCATATTACCCTTTAGGGATAGTTTCAGTAACTGCATGGGTATTAAGGTGTTAGGCTTAATGTGTTAGGAAAAATATCACAATTTAATGCTCGGGGAACAATGATGTAGAGTCAACACTAGAGGGAATTCAGTCCCAGATTGGATATAGTCTATCCTACTTTGGGATACAATCCACATCATCAGAGCTTTTCTCTTGATTTGGGGAATGGGCATGGCCTTCCATTGTGGGGAAAAAAAATCAACAAAACTGTTAAAGGGGAAAAATTTCCTAAAGTTAGCTTGAAATTTGGGAAAATCCTTTGAAGACATTTTCTTAGGGTATGGGGCCTTTCTCTCAATAGTCGAAGTTGCCTTTATAAGGCCCTTGCTAAAGAAGGAAAAAAGCCCTCTCATAATGGGCACACTGTACATGTCACCACACATATAAATAAGCTTAATTATTCTTGTACATAATTTCATTTCTGTAAAATTCAGAAACATGTCAAACACAAATCAGTGCTTTCCACAGGCAATTTAACGGTCCCTCGCCTGGGCTCTTGAAATTCAAAATCAGAGTACGCAGGGCGCTTGAAATTTTCTGATCAGTGTGTATTTTTCATTACTGCAACTAGGCATTCCTAAGAGCAAAGCGATATCGACTTCGCCGAAAATTGTGAGAGCCGATTTATGATCCTCTGTCAATTACGTCATGTATTTCTTTACCCACCTAAAGCCCAAGGGCGAATCGTCTTTGTAATGGAAAATGGATATTGGCCAACAAGAGCGCACACTTTGAATGAGCAACAACACTCGTAGGCAGTCATACAGGCATTAAGATCATGCAGACAACAAGTGACGTAAATTTCATAAGTGTGTGATTTTATGGCAGTTTATTGGCTTTGTTATCTAACACACTTATCAGTCCCAACAGTGTACACCTCCACGATGAAATCTCGGCCACTTACTTAGAAGACTGATGATGGCAACCGGGTGTAATCCTCGTGGATATTGTGCATTTCATGCATAATATGGTCAAAACATTTATTCGACTGATAATGCGCTTTAACAAATTGTTGTTTAATAAATTACGCACAACTGTAAATGTTTCTTTCGATTCTCAAATGAGCATTATTAAATTTGTAATCCGAAACACGCTTCCGAACTTAAATGCTTACGCGACATTAACCAATTTTAGCGTCAAATAAACATGCAGCTGCTTTATTCTTTGTCTCAATAAAAAAACGCGCACAAATAATGCAGTCATGTAGAACGTCTCATGAAAAGTGTGGGTGTATTTTGTGTTGTATAAAAACGGGAACATAACGTCAGGCGATTTACGCGTGTTCAGTGAAAAAAAAACGCCCCCATTGGACGTTATTTCATCACATCTTTAAATAGTAACACATGCCAAAATGTATTTGATACTTAAGAAAAATGGCGAATGTTTGTGTTTTTTGAAATTCTTGATCACTGTAATCGTAAAAATTTACCAGAATTTGCTTTAAAACTGGAATATACTGGATTCTCGGGTAATGAGTAGCGAGGGGAAAAGTAGTAAGTATGCAGTAAAAGATAGAAAGAATGGTTGATACAGATGTATTACGGAATCGATCGAGACGTGATTATGCGTATCTATGCGGGAAAGGGTAAAAACATTTTTTTTAATGTCGTTATCAATGACTTTATTGCTGTTTTTTCTTGAAGAGTCAAAATGCACCAAATAACGTTATTTCACTCTACAATTTAAAGAAAAAATGTATGGAGGGTGCAGCCCTTCCATACCCCCCCCCCCTCAACAGCCCCGGGGCTTCTGAAAATAATCCTGTGGAAAGCACTGCAAATCTCAACAAGCACACTGCAACTTATCCCTATTCATACAACTTTACACCATTCAAAAATCGGATGATACCTTTGAAGCAGCTTTCAAATGACCCGGATTATTTGATTGCGCAATAGTATAATGATGGCCAATCTCGGTCCAATTTGCAAGTTTTCTTGGCTTGAAATATTTTTTCTTCACTTTGGCATAAAAGAAAGTGGTGTGCTCTGTAGATGAGGGCGAGCTATACAAGGAAAAATCAGTAAGTACTTTAAGGTCAATATGTTTTTTAAATCATTTAAAACAAAAAATATAATTTAAGCTTCATTTTAGGAAAACAGGGCTTATTGCATATGCATAAATTGTCATCCCAGTACCAGAGACTCTCTTTAAAATTTTTTTATAAAATCAAAAATGTCTTCCTTGATTAGCTTTTGTGCATTGCACAGGCTAATCAGTATGCACAGGCTAATCTTATTAGACATGCATTAAGCCCCATTTTCCCTGAAAGCAGCTAATATGTACAGATTTCAATGATAAACACTAGACTGGCCAATTTCATCAAGTACAAGCTGTTAAACACTTTAAGTCATATAAACCCTCTGCAGTGTACCAGTGGTGAACTATAAACAGGCAAATGTGGTGGTTATCTTTCCTAGCAGATGCTCATAGCATGTGTTGTCTGCTGCAACAGGCAGTGGTTGTCTTTCCATACCATAGCTAAGGCTTCTAAGCACATACTGATTTGCAAAATATGGTCTGTAACATTAGTGTGAGCTAACACACACTAACCATGCAACCAAAACAGGACAGGGTTAACTTGGGATTTATCAAATGTCCTCCCACACACTCCAACAATTTAAACCTGAAGGTGTAACACATTTAATGGATCAGATATCCCACGAGTAAACAATGCATACAATTTAAATGTAAACCTGACACTGCCACTAACTTATAATACCAGTGGCTAGTGATGTCAATGTAAAATGTGTTACAGGTTTAAACGAGAGCGCCGATGGCGCTGAAAGCATAGTTGCAAGATACAGGGAAGTTGCTGCTGAAGTAAATGTTTAGGTCAAAATATACTAAATAGTTTCCTTATATGTTTCGATGTAAAAGCGACAACTTTGAGCGAAAATAAATACAACATTTTGCACATAGAGACCCCCATAACCATACCTTTTCTTGACGGGCATTCTTAGCTGAATCGATTTAAGCAATAAAAAAGATATGTCATGTTCAAACCAAAAACAAAATTCGACTCAAATCAAAATCGACTGTTTTTGCGCCTTTTTCGGCCGTTTTCTAGTGGATTGTAACCTTTTGCAGTGCCATTTTTTACTTTAATCTCCAACTTTATCCTATTTCAGGGATTAAGTAGTGAACACCTATGCTTACCCTATCAATATCTCCAAACGATAAAACCAGAACAAAGTGTATAACATGCCTTCGAGGAAAATATGATGATTTGTTTAGAAAGTACAGCCCTTCATGACTCGATTATTTAGTATATTGTAGCCTTAACGATTGCTGACATCACGAGTCGCCCCCCTTGTTAACAAAATGCTCTATTTTTAGAAACGGGAATTCCAAATAGTGACGAATGTGAATGGTTACAAAATAACATATCTATGAAAATAAATACGTAGAATTACATTATTTCACGCATACCATTATGCAACCATCCGTTTTCTTTTCCGACTTGATACATATACAGCTTTCCATTTAATATTTTACAGACACAGCACTCGTCCAGAATTCGCGCGAATCCATTAAATCCGATGCCACATTTAAACCGTTAACTCTACTCGTAACGTAAATTTCTGGCTCAAAGTAAATCATTTTAACTTCAATTAACACATCTCTATTACTTTTAAACTCTACTTCATCAAATCCATAGAAAGGCACGTCAGAATCCATGTCATAAATCAGAAAACATTCATCGTACTCCGCCATTTTTTACACATTTTCAAAGAATAAAAGTGCTTTATGCCCCACTTCCTGCTGAGAATATGTTTTAATTTCTATTTATAATTAACCGATGAAATGTAACATATACTTTTACCAGGGCCTTATTAATTCAGTTATGTAAACATTTGACCTCTCACAGAACAGTAAACGAAGGAAATAGAAATTGGGATCCCATATAAATTAGGTGTGAGGTCACTATCAACAAGAACAGAATTGTTTTACGAACGAAATTTGTTTTAGGTTATAAGATTTTTTGACATAAAACAGTCTTAGAAAAATTCACTTAAAACGGTGTCAGCAATATTCTTGGAAGAAAACGTTAGAAAAACGTTTCCCCAAAAAAAATTGTAAGAATTACCATATGCTAAATTAAATAGATATTTCGTCTGATTTTTGATCAGGTAAGGCTTCATAATGGACAACCTATGTATGTGGATTTTCAAAATGTGGTATATACCATAAGCATAGGTGCAAGCACCTATGCTAAAAACAACAACACAAAACACCTTATAGTCATAAATACTCAGCAAGTAAAGTGTCATTTTGATATTGTCACATATTTTCAGGACCTGTTGAAATTGTCAACAATGTTGAAACAAGTTGATGAGTTAATTTAACAGTGTTGTAAAATTCATACCTCTAATAATTACGCTACATTTTAATCACAAGAAAGTGACAACAATGTTTAAACATCAACTTGTGCGATTTTGAATGTTTTTGTTTAACTTAAGGGATTATGTTTAGGTTTAACTTGTGGTTAAGTATGAAAGTGCAGGTTTTTTTAAATCAACTTTTTTCATTCTATTGCCTGTCATTTTATTTTACATGTTATTTTCAAATGAGAACTTAATAAATGGAGAAAATATAAATTGATAATAAAATAAAATGTGTTTTACCTTTTATTTCTGACAGATGATACTCTCAAGCACAGCTTCAGTTAAAAGTGTTTAGTTTAATGAACTCATTTTTTAGTGTTAATAGAAACAGGATTTTGCAGAAAATCAATCACCAGTTTGTGTTAATCAGTGATTTCAATTGAATCAGAATCCTGCATTTTGATGCAAGAAAGTTGCAATTTTATCATTTTTGACTCTCGCAAAAAATTAGCCTTGCATCATTTTGACACATTTGTTATCACAATCCAACTTGAAAAAAAGTACCAGAAATGATATTTAATGGAAATAAAAATGCTCTTGTGAAAATGTTTTATTCATTAGTATAATACATAAGCTATTAAAAAACCTTAAACATGCATTAAAGCGGTTATATACGATTTTGTCAAATATTTATGAATTTATATAAACTGTGTAAAAAACTTATTATATATATTTCAATATAAATTAAAATAAAAGTTAAGAAGAACATGTGTCGAAAAATGCGAAATAAGCAAGATATTTAATTCTGAAATTGAAAACGGCTGTACAGCCGAATTCGCCAGCATGTATACGAGACATGTAGGATGTGCATCTAAACTTAGTTTAACGGTTTATTTGAATTCCTGCAATGATATCTATTCATGCGACACACGAACACTATCTCCGATCCTAATACAAAGACGAATGCTTTGGTTATTGTAAGAAAATATGTACGTCATTATCGGCTCCGGGCGCTAATTTGTCTTTGCTGCATTTAATGAAATTCGGCTGTAATGTTTAATTTTTCTTGCCTATTTTGTGTTATTGTAACATATTTTATCAATATATTACAATTAAACACATATAAAAATCGTATATAACCGCTTTAAGGAACATTTCAAGTTAATTTAGTATTTTAACCATGATCATCTTTATTTTGACCCCTCATAGTTGTGAGACCTTGGGTCATTTTGACTCCTGGTTTTCAAAATCTACCAAAATCCCTGTTAATATGCAACTTATTATTGGTAGATGTTTTATAAAGTTTTCAACATAATTAATAAATTTCCCAATTTGGACGAAAAAGCAGCTAATTTTCCCATTTGACCGGTACCCTTTCTAAAGTGGTGAGGAAAAATGCTGCTTTGGAAAAGCTTGTAAATCAAAGCAATTAATATCATAGGTGAAAACCATAGAGTCCAAACTACAATGCATAATTCCAGAGAGAAACTTTTAGTTTGCAATATAACTTACCTCTTGCCTCTCAAAGTCAGTTATGAAATTATTACACAATTATTTGGAGTTCTGATGCTAATGACTTTAATGAAGAGGGTGTTAAGTGAAGCTGAGTTTTTCAATAGCTTACTAAATTAGCATCACAAGTTGTTTCTTTTTGCAGTGTTTTACTGCTCTTCATTTGTCATCACTTTTCATCTATATGAAAATATCATCAGCCATGCATGATGTTAGAATGTTTTACATAGTATTCAGTGTTCTGCAGTGGATGCGCCCTTCCGTCATTGGTGCAAAAATAAAATAATTGTCCCCACCCGTTTTCTGTATATGGGTCCGCGGGCACACAGGAATTAGGAATAAAAACTAATATATTCAATTTGTCTGTAAAGTAATGGAGTGTCAATGTGTAACTAGAACAAATTATTTTATTGGACGTGACTTCATTGTGTAGCCAATGGTTAATTTACTTTAATAACACTTTATTGCAATGGTAAGTTGAGATTTTAAGAACCAATCAGCTGATATCAAGGAAATTTTCACAACTATCAAAATGGCGCAAAGTGACCGGCCAAAGAAAACAAAATCCATTTTAGTTTTTTTCCTCCAACAAGTAAAATTAGAAAATATGACGATAATAATAACAACACCCCAACAGAGTCTTCCCAAGTCCTAACATAGTTTAGCAATGACAAAAAAGTCGGCCCCTAAATGTACATCCCAAGCAAATTGTCTTTGAAAATTGTCTTGGTCACTGTTTAACAACAACAAAATGACATGCAGTTTGTGCATAAAGCACGAAAAAAGAAAAACGCATTTACTATCAGTAATTCTTATTAAACAAGTACTTTGACACGCAAATCTGAGTCCAATGACCATAAATCTGTTCAAAGTTTTGTAAATATGTTGACAATTGTTTGACAGTTAAAGTTTTAACAAGGGACAAAATTGTCACAAAACCAGGTTTTCATTGTGAAAAAAAATCTGATAAAGGGAGAAAACTCAAACTGAACTTTTGAAATGAACAAACAAAATTAACCCCCTTTGTAAGTTTGTTTAAAAAAAAAATCTATTTTTAGTCGTGGCGACCTTGACATTGGAGATATTGACGTGATTCTTTCGTGCGACATACCGTCCCATGATGGTGAACAAATGTGCCAAATGATTTTAAAATCTCACAATGAATGACATAGTTATGGCCAGGACAAGCTCATTTATGGCCATTTTTGACCTTTGAACTCAAAGTGTGACCTTGACCTTGGAGATATCGACGTAATTATTTCGCGCGGCACACCGTCCAATGATGGTGAACAAATGTGCCAAATGATTTTAATATCTGACAATGAACGACATAGTTATGGCCCGGACAAGCTTGTTCCGCCCGCCCGCCAGCCAGCCAGCCAGCCTGGCCGCATTCGCCAATCTATTAACCAGTTTTTTCCTTCGGAAAACCTGGTTAAAAACGTTCAAGTTTGAATTAGAATGTTACATCCTGTGGACTGGCTGTAATAAGAAATCAAGCAAATTTAAGTAATGAGTGCAAGTAAAAGGTAATTAGTTTCTGAAAATTTAATTCTGCTGCAAATATATTTCTGTGTCCCCAGATTTTTCCTTTTCGTCCCCACTTTTTTAACCCTAAAGGGTCCCTGTCCCCAACAGTAAAGATTCACAGCAGAACACTGAGTATTGACATACTGTCTGTTCAATTTGCGTCGTCGCCACTGACCCAAGAGGTCTGAAAGAATGAAGTATTATTGTGCAGTATTCTCTGTAGCAAGCATTTTTTATGCAGCCCTACCAATGCATGATACATAACACTCATACTGACTGATGCTCACTGGATTGCCTATGATGCCTGTGAATGTGTCTTGGACTCTCAGACCAGCTTGTGACTCCCAAAAGCTTTCATGATTTAGACAATTAACAGTGACATGTATACACTGTAACGCCCTGCATGAATGGCTTATTACCTAATTACTATTGTATGGATAGCACAGCAAGCATAAATTGTTACCAGACTGGCCACTGTGTGATGTTACATGTTTGGGGCACTAGTGTGTACATTTACCTGGTTATAAAGTAAACAGAATTAAGCACTATTCATTTGTGTACATGTACTTCTCACATATCTTTCCTGCAAGCATTCTGGCTTTTATTTTCCAGTAGCTATATCAATATGACTTAAAACTAGTACAGTGTATAATTATAGTTTTAAATATATAACATGGAAATATGGGCCTATGAGGAACCTATAAACTTCTTATTTAGCATAAGATCTCTCAGGAGTATAGGACACTAATGAGTTTACCAAGGTTCTGTACTATTTGCATAACATTTAAGTCTTTGTCTGGGAAAACCATGCTTATTGCGTGTCTTTCACAAAAAACATGCCTCAAGGAAAACACTTTTCACTTAGACTGGATTTTCTTTTAGATGAGTCTTCATTAAACAAAAATAATGTCAAAGCAGAAAGAATCATCAAAGATTATATTGTACTGACTGATAACATGGGACAATACTTAAAGCACATATATAAAGCCTGGTTATCCCTGAGCAATACCCATTTTTATATGTGATACATTAGCATCACATGCACACATACCCCTACATGCAGATGTAAGTATGTTAATGATACCCACAATATCATCACCCTGGGGATATGTTCTTAGTTATATATTATTGCTGGAACGCAATGAGTCGAATGACAGGTCATCAGTCACAGCAGGAACATCTTGGTGGTTAACAGAACACCATACCACTGCAAAATGCCAATAAAACATTCAAGAGGAAACCCCACATCAGTTCATCATGAATGTACTTTTGTTTTTTAAGTTCATATACAAATCACAACAGTCTGAGTATAACAAGACTTAAAGATAGGATTTTTACAGTCTAAACATGTCAAGAGCTGCTTTGAATGTATTGATATCTACAAAATTATACGTATTGTGTATGCGAAACATTTCTGTAGAAGATGCAACAGTTTCAAACTTATGATTCAATATAGGAGTGATAAAGATACTTTAATTACTCCAATGGGAATAGTCTAGATGTCCGGTATTTCAATGGTCCTTAAATTAAGTTAACAACAAATTGTGTGCTAGCTTTCAAAAAGCACATCAAACAGATCCAAGTACCAGAGAAGTGATGTTTACAGTAATGGTTATAACTAAAGCTTTAGCTTAGGAAAAAAACACTTATTTATTATACCATTAGAAATAAGTTACAACGTTCAAATAAACTTGTCACCTATCTTATGATCTTAAACCTTCATGCTTGTTAGCTTATGCTAAGAGAGACTAAAGAACTAAGAAGGTGGAGCATGTAAACCTTTTTTTCCAAACAAAATTCATCAATCAGCACATTAGCAACCTATTTTTCTCTTATTACTTATTTTACTTGTTACTGTGACCTTAGCTCAGTCGCAAACACAATCATCTGCGGGCTATGTATTCTGAAGTGGAAAAACAGACAAAGGGCAAGATTTCAGTCAAACCTTGTCACAACCAAAATTCCTTTCTGCACAATCATCTACGTATTATGGTCAATAAACTGTAACATTTTCAGTGAGATTCTTACAGTAGTTAAATACAATGAGGAGTAAAATAACAAGCTTATGGACATGTGTACATTCACACGCGAGTTATGCATGGAAAAGTATAATTCTTAATGCCTCCCACTCCTTGGGGACTTTTGTTTAACATCATAAGAAAAGGTCATATTACCACTATTTCTGGAAACACATTGAATTGTGAAGCAGAGGTTGTTTAAGCAATAGTATGCCTTTTTCACTTAGGATTTCAATATTTGCATGCATCATACAATTTTTTCTAAAGATAGCAATTTTTTTCCTTCTTTATAAAGTACCAGAAAACGGCACCAACAAGGAAACTGGAGCGCCACATAACGGGTGTCAACGCTCGCCTGTGATCCCAGTTTTAAATAAATGAAAGCTTGTCATATATTTTTTTTAAGAGGTCACAGTGACAATGACCTTTGACCTAGTGACCCAAAATGGGTGTGGCATGTAGAACTCATTAAGATGCATCTACATATGAAGTTTCAAAAGTTGCAGGTGGAAGCACTTTGATTTTAGAGCCAATGTTCAAAAGGTTAACAAAATGTAAAGGTTTTAGCACGACGCGGACGGCTGACAAACTGACACAACGAGCTATGACAATACCTCTGGTTTTCACCAAAAACAGCCACGCTAAAAACTACATATTTCCCAAATGCTGCAAAAAAAAATCCCAATTAAAGGTTTAAAAAAAACATATTTTTTTTTAATTTTTTAATAATAAAATGCAACATTAAGTTAATTTCCCTAAAGACCTCTATAGCTTAATAACCTAAGTAAATACAATATTGACAACTTGCCAATATTTAGTTATCAATTTAAAAGTCTGTGGGAGCAAAAAATTAAATACACTATTACCCAATATGAAAACTTCAGGACCCGAATTTTCCCAATAACAGGATGTTCGCGCACTGTTTTCCCAATGGGGCTGGTACTGGTACATATCTCAAATGGGAAACAAATCGCTGAAAGCTTAATTTTGGATGACAGCCTATTGTTCTAAAGCCATTAGCAAAATTACTGCAGAACAAAAGGGGACATATTTATCTTGTATTCAATATTTTATGGCTGGATGAAATTTAAAACTTGCCATTCACAAATCAGTTTAAGATAATTGAATGCAATTTGTTTTTAAAACTTGGACAGAGTTAATGTACATGTAAAACCAGGAGGAATTTTTAGCCCAGATCAGGACTTAAACCTATGACTGTTAAACATTAGAATGATTCTTTACCACCTGAATAGACAATTTTATATTGCTTATGTAGAAGGGTTAGGTATAAGGAGAACTTATACTGCCTTGCTTTATGAGCTAGCTTTTATAGCTACGCAGTAGTGTCTGCCTGATTTGGAACTGGGAGGTCCCGGGTTCAATCCCTTTTGCATCGGGGATTTTTCTGGCTAGGTCACATTGGCGTCCAACGTAAATACCCACCATGTGTGTCAGTCGTCCCTCAGATGTCGCGGTGGTAGGAAATTCGTGGAAGAATAGTGCAAATGGAAGAGGCGGGGTGTACATGTAGTAGGGTTATACTGACTTACTATATGAGCTAGCTTATATAGCGATGCAGTTGAGTTTCTGTCTGATTTGGAACCGGAGGTCCCAGGTTCAATTCACACTGTGGTCGGGGATTTTGCTGGCTGGGTAACACTTGCCTCTCCAGTTTCATGTCAAATGTTTCCAAAATTTTTGCAGTAACAATCTCAGACAGCAAACAGTTCCAGGTATTTATCGTATGTTGAGAAAAGGACTTCAGTCAAATGGGTTTCTTTGCTCTGTATCTCTCTTATTTCAAAATGCGGGCTCTTAGTTTATTTTAAATGTTATTAAATTTAATTTATTATGATCAATGAACCATGTTGCCATCTTGAAAAATTGCATCCTTGGCAATCTGTTGGGAAAGTTTTTGTCGATCAATAAGATTTTTGTTATAAAACAAACTAACTCAAGCGATGTGTTTGTGAAACACTATGTCCCCATATGTATGACCTTTGACCTTGAAGGATGACCTTGACCTTTCACCACTCAAAATGTGCAGCTCCATGAGATACACATGCATGCCAAAGATCAAGTTTCTTGCTTCAATATTGCAAAAGTGTACATTAAATGAGCGATTTTGACCCATATATTTGACCTTTGACCTTGAAGGATGACCTTGACCTTTCACCACTCAAAATGTGCAGCTCCAATATTGCAAAAGTTATGGCAAATGTTAAAGTTTGACCAAACCAACAGACCAACGTAGAGACCAACAGACAGGGCAAAAACAATATTTCCCCCACTATAGTGGTGGGGGACATAAAAATAAAATAAATAAAACAAAGAGCACCGCATAATGGGTGCCACGCTCGGCTGCGGGTGCAGTTTTGAATAAATGAAAGCTTGTCAGAATTTTTTTTTTTTAGAGGTCACAGTGACCTTGACCTTTGTCCCAAAAATCGGTGTGGCATGTAAGACTAATCAAGATGCAGCTACATGTGAAGTTACAAAGTTGTAGGTTGAAGCACTTTGATTTTAGAGCCAATGTTCAAAACCTTAACAAACTTTTAAGGTTTTAGCCCGAAGCGGACGGCGCACGACGAGCTGGCTATGAAATACCTCGGGTTTTCTCCGAAAAAAATGGACCAACCCTTCCTAGAATTTTTTTCAATGTTACCAGTCAGAACCACAACATTATTTTAAGCCTTACCTGTATTGCTTTTAAATAACCGACAAATAAACAAACAAATACTCATTGTTTACACCTTTTCAAACGCAATATTTAACAAACCGACAATCTGTTCAATTAAAAGCTGGCACAAGTAAACGATTAAAACAATAACATCAATTGGTAACTGTTTGTAAAACGATAATGGTTTTAAATTTATTTCATTTAATCATTCTAGTTGCAATAATTCAACTCTCAGCTTTATAACCCAATGGGTTGCTGAGAGTTGCAATGTGCTCTCTCTTGTCCATGGGTGCAAAATGTAATCAACAATGCAAGGGTTAAGGAACACTGAAACTGCAAGAAATTATTAAAGTTTACCTGTCTAAACCACAAACTCATCCAAATGGTACCATAAAAGCAAGAAAAAATTGCTTTTTATTGACTGAGTTTTTCTTTCGTATGCTGTATCCGACATATTGGAAAATTGACCCAATATTGGTTAGGTCTCAATACACCAATATTTTGCATGTCGGGTTATGTGATGAAGCCTATTAAAGTTGATAACGATGTGGTATTCGATACAGAATACACTGTTTCAAATTTAAACATAAAAATGTCAGCGAGAAAAGTGTGTTGAAACAACGTCGTGTTTTTATAGGGTGCATGCAAAGGATAACATCCGTAAGTTGCCAATCAGGTAAATTTAACATGTTTATGAAGTTTATTCATTATTTTCCTCAATTTGACTCTGTTTATACCTCAGTCACAAAAAGACACCGATCACCGTCCGATCAGCGGCCAACGTATTTTTCCGCTCATCAGGCTGGCGCCCCGCCGATGATCGCACGGAAACTGGGTCAATTTGTAGCATCGGGCGGCGTCCGGATTAATTTTAAGTCTCACCTAAAACTTTACCCGACGTCAGGCCCGGGAAGGAATCAAATTGAAATCGAAACAAGATCTGACGATCAACGCACCGGTATCGCCCGGCGATCGCCTGCCATCGGATTCATTGAACGTGTATCGGCAAAAGTAAAGGTATATCCCAGAGGTATATACATCGGCTGGCGACCGTCTGATTGCAGGAGTGCCTCTGCACAATGCCGGACGGACGCCGGACGATGCTCGTTATGATACACATACAATGCATCCGATGTCGGAAGCACGCCCTTGCGATAACTGTTAGTTGATCGTCCGATCTTTTTTCGATCTTAACTCGATTCCTTCCCGGGCTTGATGTTGGGCAAAACAAACTGTGATATAAAAAAATAGTCCAGACGCCGCCCGATGCTACAAAATGACCCGATGTGCGTGGGATAATCGGCCGGCGCCAGCCCTATGAGCGGAAAAAAAACCGTCGGCCACTGATCGGACGGTGATCGGTGTCTACTTGTGACTGAGGTTTCATACTTTGTCTTTGATTTCTGAAATCAAAAGTAGGTCCTTCACTCAATGTACTATATTTCGGATATGTTAAATTCGGACATATATAAAGATAGTGACATTTATGTGTTGATTTGTTGTATATAGTTTGTACAAATATGGTTATTTCAGACAACAAGAATGGATGGTGGCAATTATCCTGGGCCTTTCTGTCAAGAAATAGATTTGAAAAAATATTCATTTTATTGAACCTGGAAATCAACCACCACAACTAACAGAAAACCTTTTCACAAAAGGTGTTGTTTTAGAATTTGTGAAATTTGATAATCAACAGAAGTTGATGTATATCATTAACAGGGATCATATTTTCCCGCAACATCAATCGGTCTGGATTAAATGGGGAAAGTGTCCGAAAATTTATATCCGAAATCATGACAAATTACGTCAACATATATACCATTGATTTTGTCATTCATGAAGGTGGTATAATAAATGTACAAGTTTAATTGCCTTTGGCATTTTTTTTAAACGGAACATACGAGTTTTCTCAATTGGTTTTATGATTTTTTTTTCTCTTTTATTGTTGTTTCGTGTGCTGTTGTATCTGACTTTTTTCATCGTTGTCAATATTAATTATCTGTGTAAGTCTATACCGATGTTTTAAATCGTTGTCGACTCGATAATAGCTTACATTCATGCACTGAACCTAACAAATGTCTGTGCGTAGGTTGGATACTGGCAACAACAAAACCAAATAGTTGACACGGCCGATAGTTAAGATGCGTAGGGATTAAATCACGAGTGCGAAGCACGAGTGATTTGAAACCACGCATCTAAACTTCCGGTCGTGAGTTATTCAACAACAAACAATCAAGTACACGAATGATTTTGATTCTAACACGATTTTTACTTCAGATTTATACAATGTATATTATTTTTCTTGTGTACTATTTTATGTGAAGTTCCGCCCATAAAATAACTTTCGGCTGTTCTGTCAATCAGATCCGCAACTTTCATTTAGTTATTGCCAGTCAGTTCGCTGGTGGAAAATGTATCGGCATGTTTTGTTTAGTTACAGCGCATGTTTTCAGTGTATTCGGTCCGCCCACAATAATATGAATTATTGCAGAATATCCGATTTTCTTCTTTGTTTGTATGAAAGTTTTCTGTATCATGCATGAAATGCACACTTTCCACGAGGATTATGAACATTGAAGTTTTCATCTCCGAAGTAACTGTCAACGATTTTATCGTCACGAGTACACATTAGGGACCGATTAGTGTACTAGGTATAAGCCAGTGAAATTATCGATTGATATTGACACGGGGTTATTCATGCATGACTAATACACAACCGCGCGAATTTTCGCTGCTTGGGGTCATACTCTGATACTAGTCGTCTGACACGCAATAAACTGGTCCTGACCGGTTTAGAGTCTGCAGTAAATGGTACAGATAACCGAAATTCTAGTAATTAGGGTATGTTAGCATGTGCACTGTGTAATCGATTTCATGACATGGGCATTTTAGCACACAGAATCGGACCGACTGTTTGGGATTTTCAATCGGTCTTTCATGACCCCAATCGGTCTAGGACCGACAAAACCGAAAAAAATATGATCCCTGATCATTAATGTAGTAAGGTTCCTTAAATGATTGTCCTTATTGATTAAGAGTGAATTACCTGTGGTTTTCACACCGCGATAAAGTGGCGACTACTTTTTTTGGGCCAGTGAAACCCCTTAAAAGCGTTTTATCATGCTATTTGTATTTGTCTGCGGTATTGATTTTTACTGGACAATAAACTATAAATGTTTCTTTTAAACCTCAATAGCTTATTGGTTGTTTGTTGAGATAAAGTACTTTTAATGCAACATATGGATTCCTTGTGAAAAAAAAAACATCAAAAAATCACCAAAAAGTTCATTAACTAGAAATGGCGCGGCAGAGGCCGACGCGTATCCCCACGCCGAATGTTTGACCTAGGTGTGCCCCAGGGTTGGTAATGGGGCCATGCATAGCTGAGATTGACCGTATTGTCATAAGAGAAGTTCATCATCAATTAGAAGTGAATTGGTGTAGAAATGAAGAAGTTATAGTAAAAGGCAATTTTGGGTGGGTGTGACATATGTGGGCAGGGCGCCCCAGGGTTGGTAATGGGGCCATGCATAGTTGAGATTGACCGTATTGTCATAAGAGAGGTTCAGTATCAATTTGAAGTGAATCGGTGTAGAAATGAAGAAATTATAGTAAAAGGCAATTTTGGGTGGGTGTGGTCTATGTGGGCGGGGCGCCCCAGGGTTGGTAATGGGGCCATGCATAGTTGAGATTGACTGTATTGTCATAAGAGAAGTTCAATATCAATTTGAAGTGAATCGGTGTAGAAATGAAGAAATTATAGTAAAGGCAATTTTGGGTGGGTGTGGTCTATGTGGGCGGGCCCCAGGGTTGGTTATGGGAACATGCATAGTTGAGATTGACCCTAATGTCATAAGAGAAGTTCAGTATCAATTTGAAGTGAATCCGTGTAGAAATGAAAAAATTATAGTAAATGGAATTTTTTGGTGGGTGTGGCCTATGTGGGCGGGCGCCCCAGGGTTGGGATTGGGGCCATGCATAGTTGAGATTGACCCTAATGTCATAACAAAAGTTCAGTATCAATTTGAAGTGAATCCGTGTAGAAATGAAAAAATTATAGTAAATGGAAATTTTTGGTGGGTGTGGCCTATGTGGGCGGGGCGCCCCAGGGTTGGGAATGGGGCCATGCATGGTTGAGATTGACCGTATTGTCATAGGTGAGGTCCAGTATCAATTTGAAGTGAATCGGTGTAGAAATAAAGAAGTAAATGTAAAATAACCTAAAAAAATGAGTGATAATTTCTGACGTGGCCCCACCCCAACCCCTATAACTTTTGACCCAGGGGTCAGATCAAAATTCCAAATAGTGCAGGGTTTTAGCCCGAAGCGGACGGCGCACGACGAGCTGGCTATGAAATACCTCGGGTTTTCTCCGAAAAAAATGGACCAACCCTTCCTAGAATTTTTTTCAATGTTACCAGTCAGAACCACAACATTATTTTAAGCCTTACCTGTATTGCTTTTAAATAACCGACAAATAAACAAACAAATACTCATTGTTTACACCTTTTCAAACGCAATATTTAACAAACCGACAATCTGTTCAATTAAAAGCTGGCACAAGTAAACGATTAAAACAATAACATCAATTGGTAACTGTTTGTAAAACGATAATGGTTTTAAATTTATTTCATTTAATCATTCTAGTTGCAATAATTCAACTCTCAGCTTTATAACCCAATGGGTTGCTGAGAGTTGCAATGTGCTCTCTCTTGTCCATGGGTGCAAAATGTAATCAACAATGCAAGGGTTAAGGAACACTGAAACTGCAAGAAATTATTAAAGTTTACCTGTCTAAACCACAAACTCATCCAAATGGTACCATAAAAGCAAGAAAAAATTGCTTTTTATTGACTGAGTTTTTCTTTCGTATGCTGTATCCGACATATTGGAAAATTGACCCAATATTGGTTAGGTCTCAATACACCAATATTTTGCATGTCGGGTTATGTGATGAAGCCTATTAAAGTTGATAACGATGTGGTATTCGATACAGAATACACTGTTTCAAATTTAAACATAAAAATGTCAGCGAGAAAAGTGTGTTGAAACAACGTCGTGTTTTTATAGGGTGCATGCAAAGGATAACATCCGTAAGTTGCCAATCAGGTAAATTTAACATGTTTATGAAGTTTATTCATTATTTTCCTCAATTTGACTCTGTTTATACCTCAGTCACAAAAAGACACCGATCACCGTCCGATCAGCGGCCAACGTATTTTTCCGCTCATCAGGCTGGCGCCCCGCCGATGATCGCACGGAAACTGGGTCAATTTGTAGCATCGGGCGGCGTCCGGATTAATTTTAAGTCTCACCTAAAACTTTACCCGACGTCAGGCCCGGGAAGGAATCAAATTGAAATCGAAACAAGATCTGACGATCAACGCACCGGTATCGCCCGGCGATCGCCTGCCATCGGATTCATTGAACGTGTATCGGCAAAAGTAAAGGTATATCCCAGAGGTATATACATCGGCTGGCGACCGTCTGATTGCAGGAGTGCCTCTGCACAATGCCGGACGGACGCCGGACGATGCTCGTTATGATACACATACAATGCATCCGATGTCGGAAGCACGCCCTTGCGATAACTGTTAGTTGATCGTCCGATCTTTTTTCGATCTTAACTCGATTCCTTCCCGGGCTTGATGTTGGGCAAAACAAACTGTGATATAAAAAAATAGTCCAGACGCCGCCCGATGCTACAAAATGACCCGATGTGCGTGGGATAATCGGCCGGCGCCAGCCCTATGAGCGGAAAAAAAACCGTCGGCCACTGATCGGACGGTGATCGGTGTCTACTTGTGACTGAGGTTTCATACTTTGTCTTTGATTTCTGAAATCAAAAGTAGGTCCTTCACTCAATGTACTATATTTCGGATATGTTAAATTCGGACATATATAAAGATAGTGACATTTATGTGTTGATTTGTTGTATATAGTTTGTACAAATATGGTTATTTCAGACAACAAGAATGGATGGTGGCAATTATCCTGGGCCTTTCTGTCAAGAAATAGATTTGAAAAAATATTCATTTAATTGAACCTGGAAATCAACCACCACAACTAACAGAAAACCTTTTCACAAAAGGTGTTGTTTTAGAATTTGTGAAATTTGATAATCAACAGAAGTTGATGTATATCATTAACAGGGATCATATTTTCCCGCAACATCAATCGGTCTGGATTAAATGGGGAAAGTGTCCGAAAATTTATATCCGAAATCATGACAAATTACGTCAACATATATACCATTGATTTTGTCATTCATGAAGGTGGTATAATAAATGTACAAGTTTAATTGCCTTTGGCATTTTTTTTAAACGGAACATACGAGTTTTCTCAATTGGTTTTATGATTTTTTTTTCTCTTTTATTGTTGTTTCGTGTGCTGTTGTATCTGACTTTTTTCATCGTTGTCAATATTAATTATCTGTGTAAGTCTATACCGATGTTTTAAATCGTTGTCGACTCGATAATAGCTTACATTCATGCACTGAACCTAACAAATGTCTGTGCGTAGGTTGGATACTGGCAACAACAAAACCAAATAGTTGACACGGCCGATAGTTAAGATGCGTAGGGATTAAATCACGAGTGCGAAGCACGAGTGATTTGAAACCACGCATCTAAACTTCCGGTCGTGAGTTATTCAACAACAAACAATCAAGTACACGAATGATTTTGATTCTAACACGATTTTTAATTCAGATTTATACAATGTATATTATTTTTCTTGTGTACTATTTTATGTGAAGTTCCGCCCATAAAATAACTTTCGGCTGTTCTGTCAATCAGATCCGCAACTTTCATTTAGTTATTGCCAGTCAGTTCGCTGGTGGAAAATGTATCGGCATGTTTTGTTTAGTTACAGCGCATGTTTTCAGTGTATTCGGTCCGCCCACAATAATATGAATTATTGCAGAATATCCGATTTTCTTCTTTGTTTGTATGAAAGTTTTCTGTATCATGCATGAAATGCACACTTTCCACGAGGATTATGAACATTGAAGTTTTCATCTCCGAAGTAACTGTCAACGATTTTATCGTCACGAGTACACATTAGGGACCGATTAGTGTACTAGGTATAAGCCAGTGAAATTATCGATTGATATTGACACGGGGTTATTCATGCATGACTAATACACAACCGCGCGAATTTTCGCTGCTTGGGGTCATACTCTGATACTAGTCGTCTGACACGCAATAAACTGGTCCTGACCGGTTTAGAGTCTGCAGTAAATGGTACAGATAACCGAAATTCTAGTAATTAGGGTATGTTAGCATGTGCACTGTGTAATCGATTTCATGACATGGGCATTTTAGCACACAGAATCGGACCGACTGTTTGGGATTTTCAATCGGTCTTTCATGACCCCAATCGGTCTAGGACCGACAAAACCGAAAAAAATATGATCCCTGATCATTAATGTAGTAAGGTTCCTTAAATGATTGTCCTTATTGATTAAGAGTGAATTACCTGTGGTTTTCACACCGCGATAAAGTGGCGACTACTTTTTTTGGGCCAGTGAAACCCCTTAAAAGCGTTTTATCATGCTATTTGTATTTGTCTGCGGTATTGATTTTTACTGGACAATAAACTATAAATGTTTCTTTTAAACCTCAATAGCTTATTGGTTGTTTGTTGAGATAAAGTACTTTTAATGCAACATATGGATTCCTTGTGAAAAAAAAAACATCAAAAAATCACCAAAAAGTTCATTAACTAGAAATGGCGCGGCAGAGGCCGACGCGTATCCCCACGCCGAATGTTTGACCTAGGTGTGCCCCAGGGTTGGTAATGGGGCCATGCATAGCTGAGATTGACCGTATTGTCATAAGAGAAGTTCATCATCAATTAGAAGTGAATTGGTGTAGAAATGAAGAAGTTATAGTAAAAGGCAATTTTGGGTGGGTGTGACATATGTGGGCAGGGCGCCCCAGGGTTGGTAATGGGGCCATGCATAGTTGAGATTGACCGTATTGTCATAAGAGAGGTTCAGTATCAATTTGAAGTGAATCGGTGTAGAAATGAAGAAATTATAGTAAAAGGCAATTTTGGGTGGGTGTGGTCTATGTGGGCGGGGCGCCCCAGGGTTGGTAATGGGGCCATGCATAGTTGAGATTGACTGTATTGTCATAAGAGAAGTTCAATATCAATTTGAAGTGAATCGGTGTAGAAATGAAGAAATTATAGTAAAGGCAATTTTGGGTGGGTGTGGTCTATGTGGGCGGGCCCCAGGGTTGGTTATGGGAACATGCATAGTTGAGATTGACCCTAATGTCATAAGAGAAGTTCAGTATCAATTTGAAGTGAATCCGTGTAGAAATGAAAAAATTATAGTAAATGGAATTTTTTGGTGGGTGTGGCCTATGTGGGCGGGCGCCCCAGGGTTGGGATTGGGGCCATGCATAGTTGAGATTGACCCTAATGTCATAACAAAAGTTCAGTATCAATTTGAAGTGAATCCGTGTAGAAATGAAAAAATTATAGTAAATGGAAATTTTTGGTGGGTGTGGCCTATGTGGGCGGGGCGCCCCAGGGTTGGGAATGGGGCCATGCATGGTTGAGATTGACCGTATTGTCATAGGTGAGGTCCAGTATCAATTTGAAGTGAATCGGTGTAGAAATAAAGAAGTAAATGTAAAATAACCTAAAAAAATGAGTGATAATTTCTGACGTGGCCCCACCCCAACCCCTATAACTTTTGACCCAGGGGTCAGATCAAAATTCCAAATAGTGCAGGGTCGCACATATGCTCATAGCTACCATGTGTGTAAATTTCAAGGTTCTAGTGCTTTTAGTGTAGGAGGAGATAGTGGCCAGGACGGACGGACAGACGGACGGACGGACGGCGGAGATCACCACAATATCCCCACCTTTTTTTCAAAAAGCGTGGGGATAAACACAAGTGAAACTAGAAATGGCGCGGCAGAGGCCGACGCGTATCCCAACGCCGAATGTTTGACCTAGGTGTGCCCCAGGGTTGGTAATGGGGCCATGCATAGCTGAGATTGACCGTATTGTCATAAGAGAAGTTCATCATCAATTAGAAGTGAATTGGTGTAGAAATGAAGAAGTTATAGTAAAAGGCAATTTTGGGTGGGTGTGACATATGTGGGCAGGGCGCCCCAGGGTTGGTAATGGGGCCATGCATAGTTGAGATTGACCGTATTGTCATAAGAGAGGTTCAGTATCAATTTGAAGTGAATCGGTGTAGAAATGAAGAAATTATAGTAAAAGGCAATTTTGGGTGGGTGTGGTCTATGTGGGCGGGGCGCCCCAGGGTTGGTAATGGGGCCATGCATAGTTGAGATTGACTGTATTGTCATAAGAGAAGTTCAATATCAATTTGAAGTGAATCGGTGTAGAAATGAAGAAATTATAGTAAAGGCAATTTTGGGTGGGTGTGGTCTATGTGGGCGGGGCCCCAGGGTTGGTTATGGGGCCATGCATAGTTGAGATTGACCCTAATGTCATAAGAGAAGTTCAGTATCAATTTGAAGTGAATCCGTGTAGAAATGAAAAAATTATAGTAAATGGAATTTTTTGGTGGGTGTGGCCTATGTGGGCGGGCGCCCCAGGGTTGGGATTGGGGCCATGCATAGTTGAGATTGACCCTAATGTCATAACAAAAGTTCAGTATCAATTTGAAGTGAATCCGTGTAGAAATGAAAAAATTATAGTAAATGGAAATTTTTGGTGGGTGTGGCCTATGTGGGCGGGGCGCCCCAGGGTTGGGAATGGGGCCATGCATGGTTGAGATTGACCGTATTGTCATAGATGAGGTCCAGTATCAATTTGAAGTGAATCGGTGTAGAAATAAAGAAGTAAATGTAAAATAACCTAAAAAAATGAGTGATAATTTCTGACGCGGCCCCACCCCAACCCCTATAACTTTTGACCCAGGGGTCAGATCAAAATTCCAAATAGTGCAGGGTCGCACATATGCTCATAGCTACCATGTGTGTAAATTTCAAGGTTCTAGTGCTTTTAGTGTAGGAGGAGATAGTGGCCAGGACGGACGGACAGACGGACGGACAGACGGACGGACAGACGGACGGACGGACGGCGGAGATCACCACAATATCCCCACCTTTTTTTCAAAAAGCGTGGGGATAAAAATTGCATAACTTTTGAACTAGTTTAGATAATTTTTTCATTCAAACTAATTAAAAAAAGCACATCAAGACCTACATGTACAGTCTGATTATGATCATTTTGCACATCAACATGTTTAAAAAATATCACTGTGTTTGCTTAGTAAAAAGAACTTCATACCATAACATTTTTAAAATTAGTGCACATTTGGTCACCCATCTTTTTTTTTTTTTTCGTCCTCCTACCCGACACTTTTAGAAAAAAAATCCGAAAATCATTTTAATTTTTTTTTTTGGCCTAATAAGCTTTATTTCCATGCAATGGTGGATACAAGCAGGTATGTGTATAAGAGGTATCCGCAACTAGATTTTAAGCCAAACATGCTGTTGCGCAATGCTCGCGCATGCGCACTCTTCTGTAGCTGAAAACAAAAAAGTGCATCAGACGTCTTTCGTTATGTACAAAAATATTTAAATCACCGTTATTTAACGGGCATCAAGACGAAATAGACATAGTATAATCACAGGTATGTTTTCAAAATCAGTTACGCATGTTTTTTCATGTTAGATTATGCTGATTAAGTCATTAATTCGGGTTGAAAATATTTGCCTTCGGTAGAGGATAGATTTCAAATGGCGGAAATGTATGTTAAAAAAGCCGACATGTACCAATTTATAAGAATCATCACGTTTATATTAGATTATACTGATTGTTAAAATTTATATATACCGATGGATAATGTATCGAATGTTGTCTTGGAAATATTTGAAAGGCAGATACGATATTAATTATGTTGGTTTTCTTGATTGGAATTTGAGGGAAAATGGCTGAATTGTAGGGGTAACAATAAGTTTATGGTATATTTTGGACGAAGCATCAAATGTATTTAAACATCTTTAAAATATAAATGGAAGCTGCAAATTTACTTAACTGATGTTACTGAATGGTTTGCCAAAAAAATGTGAGTTTCTACCGAGTAATTTTAATGCTATTTAAGTTGGAATGAGGGATTTTTTTTATCCAAATGCACATTTTACAATTTATAACAAAATTATGATTTACATATATGAAAAATCCGTTTCATGATTTACTACAAGTTTATTCTTTTCAAGTTGCATTTATGGATATTTTGTAAACCTTTTCACAAGATAGAAGCTGATTATGTTACCTTACATTTCAGGTTGATGTTCACTTAACAATGCAGTGTTTACTTAACTGGAAGAATATTCAAAATGCTTTGTGCGAAGATGACCACGCATCCAAGAAATTGAAGCATAAGACCTGTCACATTCATCACATTGATACAATGACTTCTTACGTGTCTTTGTATCATTTATCTCTGTATTCCAACTAGACTTGATAGATTTAGATTTTAGTTCCTGTTCTACTTCAAAGTCACTATCACTTAAACAGTATTCACTTTCTGTAAAATCACCTAATACCTTTTTAAGCTTCTCAATATCTGAGAAATTAACAAAATCATCTTTACTTTATACTGAACAACACTCAGATTGTACATAAAAACTAATGAACATTATAATTAAGGTTACATTAACAAGATATTTGTTATTGTTTGATTTTTTAGTGCAATACCGAAAAATGAAATAGGCGTGAAAACAACCAATGTAGAAACAATTTAAAGTACGCATGCTAATTATCATGATTAAAGCAATTTCTAAATTTGTTGCAAAGATCTATTGTGATTGTACTTGTTTGTCAAATAAAGCGGCCTATCAAAGGTCAATATGTGAGAAGTTGTTCATGTGTGTTGGATGTGTGACAAATTTATTTTGAGAATATTCCTGTACTGATTGAATAATGTAGGTTAAAGACTTGTTATTATTACAGTAGACACACGTGTATTTTTTATACGCTTTAATATAATTAATCTTTTAAACAATTTAATTGATATTTGTATTACATAATTCATTTATATAAATAAACGTCTCTTTGTGAATAGTTTCTAGCAACTGATGGGAAATCACAGATGCAATATCTGACACAATTTAGAACACAACAAATCGGTATCCCGATGTCCGTGTTATTTTTCATCTGTTTTCTAGTTAAATTTCTTAATGCAAACAATCAATTTTAAAGCTTTTGTACGATGGTTACTTCTTAAATATTGAAATAAAAATGGTAAATATTTGATGATCTTAAATTGAAGCTTGCGTCTCGCAGCCGCTTAAATCGACCGCGGCTGCTAGTACTGTTGGTTTTAACTCGGCGCAATAAATTGAATAGTTCAAATAAACAATTGAAAATAACACAAAAAAAGCCAATGTATAAGCTTTCTAATGAAAGTTATTTGTTAAATTTCTGACTAAAAATGACAGAGCAATAATATATTTTTACAGTGAAGGTGATTTTTTACCCGAAACTCAGCCGCAGTTGGAAGACAAATCGTAATTACTATGTGTTTAACTCGTCATGTCTTTTTTAATATGTTATGCATTGACATATAAATTAGATGTTTAGAAAGAGCAACATTTCAGCTTTCTAAAATGGGTAACATTTTAAATATTGAATAACAAATGACCTGACCATCTAAATTTAAATTACCAAGGTAAACTATCATCTCGGTTAACAACGTGAAGCTATTACGCGTTATCGATAAAATAAATTATTATCGGCTTATCTGACTGGGTTATCAGCCACGACAGCATATTTTCGCCGTTATTGGATTTATGCATGGAGTTGCGGATACCGTTAATTATTATTGAAGCCACACACCTTGAAATAAAATACATGACATAGAAAATTTAAGTATAAATAAGAAACATATTTTAACTATGCCAATTAGAATATATCTTGTGGTAACAAGGTAGAAATACGTCTCTTTTGCGATTTAAAACTTAAAAATAATCACGTTTGTTGAAAATGGATGTATACGTCTAGAAATCCTACTTTATAATTCAAAATTGAGAATAAAAGTGTTTTCGTTATAATATTTACTAAGGTTCAACTTATAATAGAGCTGATGAACTAAAGGTTGAGATATATAAAAAAAAAATTAAAAAAATTGGAAACCTTCAAATGGGAATTTATACTTCCTATTTGGGAAAATAAATACTTTTTTTCCATTGGGAGTGGGGCCGAATACTAGCAGATTTTCAACGAAAAAAACACACAATAACAGAATTGATTATAATTTACTTACATTGACATTGACTAATTATTTAGTATTCAGTAGACAACATGTATTTTGCATCATAACATCATAGTACTAATTTCAAAACTTGGCATGTGTTTTTTAGCAGAAAATCACATTTTTTTTTATTTTTATAGGCTGAAAATTTCACTTATGTTTAATGATTTGAATTGTTTGTTTTCATTTTGGTACTTATTATGTTATTCCCTTCAAAATTATATTCAACATCAATAAATTATTATCATAGTACTAATTTCAAAACTCTACACGTGTTTTTTAGCGGAAAAAAAACACTTTTTGTCTAAAAAATTCAAAGGGGGATAACTCCACTTAGGTTCAACGGATTTTCATTTTTTTTCAGTCGTGTACTTGTCATGTCATTCCCTTCAAAATAATATGTTAAATCAATAAGTTATCACCATAGGGCTAATTTAAAAACTTGACATGTTTTTTTTGCAGAAAAATCACATTTTTTGAAATTTTCAAAGGGGAATAACTCCACTTACGTTCAACCGATTTCCATTTTTTTCCCAGTTCTGTACTTGTTATGTATTTCCCTTCAAAATTATGTATAAACTCAATGGGTTATCGAAAAAAATATTTTTTCATTGAACTTTGAAGTCGCTTTAACTTAATACACTAGTCTCATTTGTAAGACGCGCAAAGAATTTAGAGATACTTTTTATATGGGCTAAATTCTTTGGAACGTCTCATCGTTGAAGGACCTTTTTTGTGGTGGAAACCAGAAAGTTTAAATTTTCATCAATTTGCGTAAAATTGCAAAATAACATTACCAACTCATTCAGTTTTAATTCAGAAGTTCATTTTTACATCAAATATCGTCGATTCGAAGTTAGAAAGGCATAAATTATTCAGTTAAACTTCTGCTTAAATCGCAAAACAATCACTGACCTGTAGCCATGTCATGAAACTGATTTAAATATGAACCAATCAGAAGAAGGCATAACGGTGTAACGTGTACGCGTAATTTTATTTAACATGAGCTTTTAACACCGACTTTTACGTAACTAGATCTAGTATGCTAAACTTTGTCGATTTAATAAGCATATGTTCAAAACAGATATGGTGCAGTTTCTATTCACTGTTCTAAGTTTCAGGAAGTGTTTATGCATGTCTTTTTCGCACCTCTGTCTGTGTTGTTTTATGTACTTACATTCTACGTTACAAAGGACGGTATACTGTACGATCTGTATCAATATTATTTATGTACAGTATAAAAATAAAAGATGTAATTTATTTCAGAACTTTTTAATTGTCAATTTAGAAAAAAACAAACAATGCTAAATTAATCCAGAAAAGTATAACATCGGTTTACTATGTAACGCGCTGCACCACAACAGACGAACACAAACTGTATTTTACGCTGTTTATTCTTCCACTTTAAACCAGATGCTTTACATCGAGGTCGTGTTATCGATTTATATCTACACAGCGAGCGAATCGAGAGATATTGAAAAATTGAATAGTGGTTGGATTTAAATTGTTCAGGCGTGCAAAATTCAAAGTGTCATTACATATTTTTTACGGAACATTATCGAGAAATGAATTATCTACACAGGTATGTAAATATTATTGCAATCCGTTGTTATTAAGTGTCTTATATCGGGGCTTGAATGTTGCGCACAAAATCCTTGCGCAACAATATAGACAAAGAACAAAAAATTCCCACCACATAATTGGTCTTTCACCCTTTGTACGCTCCAAATATTACCCATATAAAAAGTAGCTTAATATTTAAGAGCGTCAAAAATTTGGACTACTTAATACACATACCTGACACAAGTTAGTAAAATGCATATTTTCAACAATAATTTGAAAAAAAGACATTTGCACATAACATATGTTTTACTATTGCACATACCTGAATGCTTTGAATGAACACAAACGGCTTTTGTTTGCCGATAAAGTGATTAACACCTTTCCTGACAACACTACGCATTCCACTAGTCGCCATTTTGTTCAGAAGTGAGATTTCCGCTTTCTCAACGTGAATCAACGTGATTCAATTGCTGACAGCTAATCAACATAAACATTTGGCTTATTTGCAAAATTTAAGTTATAAACGATTATGTCGAAAGTTAGACAAAGATCCACTGAGCATAAACGTGAAGCGGAAAATAAGGTTATCATTTCTCTATTGGTGTAATTTAAGTTACATTTTAATATATGAATCGTTTCTAAAATGAAAGTGGGTGGGGAGAATTTTCAGCACATTTTGTGTTTGTTTATTTTATGTCGCTTGGTTATACTTTTTAATCGGACCAAAATGTAGTTACTATCAAACATATTAAGCCTTGACGATTATCTTCATCATTTTTTTTCTATATGACAAGTTAAGTTTGTTTTACTTTTAATAAATAAAGCTAACAACTAGAACAGAACAGACTTCTTTATTTGTACATAAAGGCCTCCGGCCCAAAATACATGTCATTAATACAGTTGTAAGAGTTTAAGTTGTGTCAAACTTCAATGTTCATGAGATATCAATAACATCAAGTGGTACACATTAAGAGAGATTTTCCTAACAATATCAGCATCCTGAGAAGACATCAGTACATAGAAATCTTGAGGATCAGTACCATGTGTATACCAGTTATGGGTTCCATATCCTTTTATTGCAATTGATATTAGCTGATTTAATGTAGATTTCAACTGGAGCTACCTGCGGGGCTCTACTCTCCAATGTTGAACAACGTAATGTATATATTTTTATCATTTGTTTTCCTTCTCACAAAATGGTTGTGGACACGCAAAATTACTAAATTTTTCCAATAAGTGTCCAGGGCTTTTCACAGGCCATTTAACAATCCTTTGCTGGGGCGATTGAATTTTGAAATCAGAGTCCCCAGGGCGCTTGAAATTTTCTGATCAGTGTTTTTTTTCAGTCAAAGAAAGTGGAGATTGTCAAAAACAGAATCAAGGTTTCTCTATGATCTATCAGTGTATCAATATTCCCTGCTTTAAAAGAGCACTCGGTACATACTTTCACAAGTAATCGCCATAAACACCACATGGGGTAATGGATAATCCACTGATAAGAGAATAGCATCACACACGTATCGATTATTCTAGTCATATAAAACAGTCATTTAAATGCTGACAAGAATGTATCAGGTAACTTTCCAGTTGTCAAACTGTGATGTTCATCGTCATATTGGTTACGCGGATGCTTATGAGGGCGGGGTTAACTATCGACCATTATTTTTTATTGACGTCGGGCCCGAAGTAAGAGTTTATCGCAGCGTGATTAGCAAGAAATTGTGCCATTTACAAAAAACCGGTAACTAGTACAGTACAGTACATTAAAGACAGTTTTGGGCATCATCATCACACCTTTTTACTGTAGACAAGTTTTACTTATGACTCATAATTAATATGATAAATTAATTGCAAGTGGTAAACAATTAATTACTTACAGCGAGTAAGTTGTGCAAATAACTCCCGGTTACAATTATGCGATAACAATTTAATTCCAGTTACTGTTTATTTCATCATGTCCATTTATAGAACTGATTCACCTTGTTTTTTTGACATTTATTTGACACGTAATGCGCTTTAACAAATATTCGTCGAATTAATTACGCACACTTGTAAATGTTTCGTCCGATAATTGATACTTAGAAGACTGATGATGGCAACCGGCCATATCCTCTTGGACAATGTAAATTTCATGCATAATTCCGTCAAAACATTTATTCGACTCGTAAAGTGTTTAAACAAATTATCGTTGAATTCATAACGCAACTGTTAATATTTGTTGAAATCTCAAATAGGAATAATTAAATTTGTAATCTGAAACCCATTCCCGTAAGTGGATGTTAACAGGTTTTTAATCCGAAACACACTTCTGAATGTAAATGTTACCGCAACGTTAACATATTCTTGCTTCAAATAAGCAGTGCAAATTTATTTTGTGTCAAATCTTTTTCTCAATTAAAAAGAGCGCGAAAAATTATGCAGCATGTCCAACTTCGCGTCATTTGCATAGAAAGCGTGCGTGTATTAAGTGTTTTAACAAGCTCACAACACGTCAGGGAATTGACGCATGTTCAGAGGCAATATTTCATCAAATCTACAAATAGTCACTTTAAATTAACTTGAACCATGTACTATAGAAAAATGGCAAGGCTTGTGTTAAAGAAATAATTGAGAGCTTTTATCCTAAATACTTACCAGAAAGTGATAAATGGAATAAACGGGATTATCGGGTAATAAATAGAAATTTGAAAAGTAGTAAGTATATAGTAATAGAGTCGGGTTGAAATGGATGTATTGAGGAATCGTCCAAGTCGGGATTTTACTATTTTTACTATTTGTGCGGGAAAGTTTTAAAGCAATTCAACAATATAAAAAATTATATATATTTTAAAATGACTGGGGGATTTTCTTGAAGAGTCATAGCCCACCAAATGACGTCTTTTGACACTTTTTTTCTTTGAGTTATAATGCGCCACAGAACGTGAAATGACACGTTAAATAAAAAAACGTCGGGAGTGGACACCCCTCCTGAACCTCCCCTATCAGCCCCAAGGCGCTTGACAAAAATCCTGTGGAAAGCACTGAGTGTCTTATGGGAAGAAATGCTCAAAACAAAAACTATTAAAAACATTATTAAACCGAAAATGGACGTTTTGAATTGACCATTCTATCTATCTTACGGAGGTTCCAGAGATAAACGGTGTATCACGCTTGGTTGATTAGACACAAGATCTATCTTGCACAGGATTCCGGAGAAAGTCAATGCACATTTTCGAATTCGTAATACTTGGCATTGTTCATTATAAAATTTTTCCACATTTTCATGAACTTATGACATGTTTAAATCTTGAATTAATATCATTATTATCCAAGCACACCATATAATGTAATTTGGTTTTATTTGCGCATTAGGGTTACATGTATTAAATGTTTGTGTATATTTATGCCAGTAGTATATTTAGCTAAATTACCGATTAAAATGCTGCATGGATTGGGGAGCTGTTATTTAAAAAAGACAGTCAGAAAAGAAATCAGTTTTAACTCCCAGCCACAGAGTCATCATGGACAATTTGGTTTGAATTTCTGGACTAAACATTGAGAAGCTTAAATTAATAAAATATACTAAACTGGGCTAGAAACTTACAAGTAACATGGACCTGTTTACCCCAACCTTGTTATCAATATTTTTTTGCTGGGTTTAATGCATTTTCTGAAAATAACACTCTTTCCACCTTGACTGGATGTTCAAGTGGGACAACTCTTTATGCACAGGTATTAAGCCCCATTTTCCCAGAGTATGGTACAGCAGTCTTTGAGTTTCAGCAGAAAATCTAGGGACCTACTAAGAAATCTTAGAGAGGCTTGTTGGTCTCTAAAAATGTTCAGCTCTGCTTACTATTCTATTTACATATTAGCAGCCACCTGCTGAGCCAAAGACTTCAGATGACGATGAAGAGGAGGAAGAGGTTCCATTGTTTAACCCAAATGCCTCAAAAGAGCTCCCACAGGCATCAGACCAAACAACTGAGGCTATAGACACAGCACTAAAAGATCTCACACCCAGGTAGTAACTGGCAAACATGACTGATAATGTCTGGTTTCAGATTCAAGCATCTTATACATGTAAATGTTGCAGGCTTATTTCAGTACTTCAAGAATTATTTATTGTCTAATGTATCTGACTGCCTTGACCCTTTATATAACAGAAAGCCTGTTTAAAAAAGACAAAAAAGCCTTCCATCAGTGTATATTAAGTAATTGTAATAATAATCTAACAATGTCAATTATGTGAACTCAATTTTATTTCTTGCATATTTTATAAAATAATAAAATTCAAGGTTCCCATAATATAAATGTTCTATCAATATATCAGTCTTGGAATTCAAATAAATGATGTTTGCATCTAAAATGCTCAATGTATATTGTTTCAGATGGCGAAACTGGATTATTCGTGGGCTATTCACATGGGTGATGATTCTATCTTTTGCTTTCATAATATGGCTGGGGCCTCTAGCACTGGTGACTATGGTAGGTGGACTTTTTTTACAACGCTCAATAACTTAAATTTTGATTTGGATATTGTGCTGAAATGTAATGTGTTAGTAGTCCATGCTGATATGTATTTCTGGTTTGGGATTCCATTTGCGACCAGTTGGGTCAAGAATAGGATCTGAAGTATTTTGTCGTTTGTTGAATTTAATGTATACTTTTTTAACCCTTGTTATAAATTGCTTTTAAAACTCTAATGATTGGTCTATTATATTGAAAACAAAAAACTTTTTAATAAGCTAGAATTATTGATATTATATTTGTTCAATTTGATTTTAAAAAAGCTTATTCAAATACAGGAACATAATTATATGATAATGATAGAAATTATAATTAATAATAATACATATGTATGCAAAAGACTTTAAAAAGTTCTTTTTATATTTTTCCAGATTATGCTTTTGCAAATTAGTGGATTCCATGAAATCATTAATATTGGCTATGTGGTATACAAGTCATACGATCTTCCCTTGTTTCGGTCATTGAGCTGGTACTTCCTCTTTGCGTCAAATTATTTCTTCTACGGAGAGAGCCTCATTGACCATTTTGGAGTTCTGTTACACAGGACTGTAAGTATGCAATTATAAGTTTATTTTATTTTAAACAAAAAAATATGTGTTTGAATTGAATGGTTTACATTCAAATGCTGTAATTGATATGATTTCTGTATGTTATTTAAAATAATGGAACACTAAGTATGGTTTTTAAAGATAATGGAACATTTAAAAAGAAAAACAAACAGCATGAAATTATATTTTATCATCAGTAATGAACCTTTGTATAACTTACAATACAATGATATGTGAAGCTTTCACCAAAATATTTCATTTGTTGTAACTGGTATTTCAACTAAAGTTTTAATAAGAATTATCTGTTAAACCCTGAACCAATTTTTCAGACAGAAAAGATAGTAAGTGGTTTTATCGCATATTTATCACACACTTTTTTTATATCCTTTGAACCAAAGATCTGGCTATAATTTAAGTACAAAGTCCAATTACAAATACTATATGAGTCCCACATATAGTGGTTCACCCTCACATATATCCAACAACAATGTCACTGTGTATGCACATGATGTATAGTTTCAAGCACATGCATTTTGAAACTTGTTTATTTTTTATGAACATTGGGGAATTTTTATTTTGGGGAAAAATTTATATATAGTAATTTTTCATGAACATAGGGGAATTTTTATTTTGGGGAAAATGGATATGTGTTTTTGACTTATTTTATAACTAATTATAATGAATCATCAATTGTTTGAATACAAATTAATTTGGTATGTTTCTTGTTTTTAATCACACAAATCACAGACAGTATATACATGTACATACATGTCCTATACATGTACTTTGTACTGTAGGTGCAACCTATTATGTGCACAATCAAATATGCAATAGACATGTAACAAATAGTGCTCTAACAGGGCTATTTGCGATCATAAAATGTATATTGTAGCTAGGCCACTTGCATTCTTTGTACCAATCTTTACCTGGATTAACTCCTTGGGTTCTTGGAGCTTTCCAGTTTAAAAGATGCCTCGTGATCCTTACATTTACATTCCAGCTTATTTCCAATTGTCAGGACACAATTGATACTATATTTCTTCAGCTACTGTACAGTTGTCTAACATACTGCTAAATATTTGAAATATGATATTACTTCCCCATATTAGTTGTTAATTCCTCTTGTACTGTGCTTACTAATAACCAGGGATTATTTTTTATATAAGTCAAATGCTCCTGAGATCATTTGATTGCTCTCCTGTTTTTTTTCTGAATTGTGTATAAAAAAACTATAATTTTTGGAGTTTTAACGTCTAGACATTCATTAAGTTCATTAACCATGCTAAGTATGTGTTATTGCTACACACAAATTACAAAGTATTGAATATAATAAGATTTAGTCAAACATCCATTTTGTATCTGAATTATCTCTGAAGAATGTTCATCGTTTATATAGACTTAGCAGTTTATTTACAAAAAAAGAAAAATTTGATTTTAATCTGTATGCCTGTTTTACAAGTTTTGGCATAATAACAGTTCAAATATTATGTTAACAATATCTAAAATTGTACAATTTAAAAATTAACTTTGTGATGTAATGAACATCAATTAAACCATTAAGCAGCAAATATCAGAATAATTGTCCGACTGCGTGTCAGTATTTTCATTAGGACTTATTCAAATCCAGTTGGTCAATGACTGGCAAAACATAATATAATAATTATTTTCTCTACTAATAACTAGAAATTATTTGCTTGATTTTTTTTAATGATTAGGACAATTCTTGAAGACATATCTATGTTAAATGAGAATCTCAAATCAATCTTTTTATGCAATGATATTGAATATTTTGATTAAGTTTTGGATTGAGGAAATAACAGATAATTTTATTTTGGTAATCTACTGTTTGTTAAATATTATTTTTATGCCCCTGGATCAAAAGATCGGGGGTATATTGTTTTTGGCCTGTCTGTCTGTCACTTATTGTGTGTGTCACAAAACTTTAACCTTGGTCATAACTTTTGCAATATTAATGATAGCAACTTGATATTTGGCATGCATTTGTATCTCATGGAGCCGCACATTTTGAGTTGTGAATGGTCAAGGTCATCCTTCAAGGTCAAAGGTAAAAAAAAATCAAAGCGGCGCATTAGGGGGCATTGTGTTTCTGACAAACACATCACTAGTTATTATTATTCTGATGCTAAATTTGTTTACAAGTAAGATTTTTTTTATTTGTACAACTAATTGATTTCAGATCTTTCAGATGAATAATAGCCCAGTTATACTTTTAGCATAAGGCGTTTTTAATGACTTAGTTAATGGATTGGCCTTGTCAACTTTTAGCAAATTCACACAGCAAAATTGATAAAAACCTCGTCGGCGTCCGGTTAAGTTTTGCGTTTAGGTCCACTTTTCTCAGAAAGTATCAATGCTATTGCATTCAAACTTGGTACACTTACTGACTATCATGAGGGAACTGGGCAGGCAAAGTTAGATAACTCTGGCATGCATTTTGACAGAATTATGTGCCCTTTTTATACTTAGAAAATTGAAAATTTTGGTTAAGTTTTGTGTTTAGGTCCATTTTATTCCTTAAGTATCAAAGCTATTGCTTTCATACTTGCAACACTTACTAACTATCATAAGGGGACTGTGCAGGCAAAGTTATGTAACTCTGACTGGCATTTTGACAGAATTATGTGCCCTTTTTATACTTAGAAAATTGAAAATTTGGTTAAGTTTTGTGTTAAGGTCCACTTTATTCCTACAGTATCAAAGCTATTGCTTTCATACTTGCAACACTTATTAACTATCATAAGGGGACTGTGCAGGCAAAGTTATGTAACTCTGACTGGCATTTGGACGAGATTATGGGCCGTTTATACTTAGAAAATTGAAAATTTGGTTAAGTTTTGTGTTTTGGTCCACTTTACCCCTAAAGTATCATAGATATTGCTTTCATACTTGGAACACTCGCAAACTATCATAAGGGTACAGTAAAAGGACAAGTTGCATAACTCTAGCTGGTTGTCATTTTTACGGAATTATGGCCCTTTTTTGACTTAGTAACTTTAAATATATGGTTCAATTTTGTGTTTCGATCCACTTTACTTCTAAAGTATCAAGGCTATTGCTTTCAAACTTCAAATACTTTCATGCTATCATGAGGTTACTGTACCTGGCAAGTTCAATTTTACCTTGACGTTTGAATGACCTTGACTTTCAAGGTCAAATTATTAAATTTTGCTAAAATTGCCATAAATTCTTTATTTATGATTAGATTTGATTGATACTTTGACAAAACTACTCTTACCTTACATACCACAATAGACTCCACCCAAACCATCCCCCGCGCCCTCCCCCCCTTCCCCCCTCCCCCCCTTCCCCCCCCTCCCCCCCTTCCCCCCCCCCCTTCCCCCCCTTCCCCCCCTTCCCCCCCTTCCCCCCCTCCCCCCCTATTTTTTTTTTTTTA
Source organism: Dreissena polymorpha (assembly GCF_020536995.1). Taxonomy (NCBI): domain Eukaryota; kingdom Metazoa; phylum Mollusca; class Bivalvia; order Myida; family Dreissenidae; genus Dreissena; species Dreissena polymorpha. The sequence goes on along the minus strand of NC_068356.1, from coordinate 121,344,134 downwards.
AGATCATCTCAAAAATGACCACCACACCCTCACACTATACCCCACCCCACCCCCCCCAATTTTTTTTTGAAACGGTTAAAAAACACAAATATTAATTTTTATTATTTTATTTTTTAAATACCGTCCAACCATCGCACCCAAGAATCTCCCCCCCCCCCCCCTTCCCCAGAATTTTTTTTTTTGCACTTTTTTTTTCCGCATTTTTGGAAGATAATGTAATAAATGTCCACACCCCCACACTATACACCCCTCTTCACTCCACCCCTCCCTCCTTTGTGATTGAAATTGAGAGTCCCTTCACCTTTAAAAAGAAAATAGATGAGCGGTCTGCACCCGCAAGGCGGTGCTCTTGTTTTCTTTGTCATCAATTAATTAGTGAATTTTCTCTCAGAACAATTCTACTACCTCTTACTTTATTTTTCTTGAAAAATGTGTTTTTGTTGATTCATATTCTTTGTTTTCTCATAGCAACAATTTCTTAATGATACTTTGTGTTTGTATTGACAACACATTGTGTTCATTTTGATCTTATTTACTACTGATAAGCAGTTAGTTCAAACAAAGTGATGTCAATTTCAACATGCTTTGCTGGAAAGGCAATTTATGAATTTTATGTGAAGGTAATTTTATGTGTGTCACTACACAACCAAAACAACAATATAGTAAGCTAAACAAAAGTGACCTCAGCATTTGTTTCTCAAGAAATAGGTACGTACATGTAAACTTCAATTAATCAATAAAATTTTACTCTGGGCTAGTGAGTTAAGTATGAAAAGTCATTGGAACTCTGGACTTTAATCAGACACTCATCCAGGTTGACATTTGTTGTCTTGTTTATGCTCCCCCAATTTGGGCAGAATATTTGTTACACTATTCACTCCCAAAGTTCTATTTTTGAAGTAATGAAATGTTTCTTTATGTCAAGTCAGTCTGTGTCGGAAAGAACCAACCAGTCTACAGAATGCACAGGTAGATCTAAGATGGACACTTAACACACATGCATTTAGTTTTATTTGCAAAATACAAACCTTATAATTTAGTTTTTTATGTTGCAGGAATTCATGCGTCCATTTGTGGACTACCACCGTGTCATCTCCTTTACCCTGTATGTTGCTGGCTTTGTAAGCTTCGTGTTCAGTCTTAGGAAGAAGCACTACCTCAAACAGTTCACCATGGTAACATTGTTTAAACAGATAATAAAGGCGATAGAATGTAAAGTACAGTTAAAGCAAAATACATATATCTTACAGTCCTCAGTCCTGAGCATTTGAGTTATTATTTAATCCTTAATGATGCCACTATTCCCAGACAGTGTACGCTTGATTATCAAACCTCCATGAAATTTAGAATATGTTTATTTGTAAAAACACTGTACATAATATACTTTACTATAAATATTTGTCGAATTCAAAAGACACATTAATTTTTGACAAATTTCTCTTTTACTTTTATGTTTTTATTTAAATAATTTATTTGAGTCTGTATGTCTTTAGATTTTAAATTTCATGGTTTTTTTGTATTACAAGTTTGATTTTGTTGATGTTTTCAAAAGTTCTTCAGTCATATCATGGCGGTCTGAAAAACCTTTTTTTCTTGGACAGCTGGTGTACCTTACTTAGACTAATAGTGCATACCGGTACCACTCTTCCAGGACCTGACAACTGCCCCACTTGATTCAATGGGGAGGGGATGAATCATCATAGTTAGAGTTTTCCCCAGCTCCCACACCAGTTTTCTGGCCTGGAAGGGGATATAAATTGCAATCCTCTTTTTGGAATATAGGTGCTATCAACTAAGCAAATCAGCCCAGTCACAAACATTGTCTTGTTTAGCTAAGCATTAGCCTATTTACCAGTGCTTGGTTTGGTTGCGGACAATTATTAAAAACATAACAAAGAATTAATCTGAATGGACTGGTTACAATTTCAGTTTGGCTGGACCCATGTGACACTGCTGTTGGTGGTGACGCAGTCTCATCTGATCATGCAGAACATCTTTGAAGGACTCATTTGGTGTGTAAATTCTTCAGAGACTTGTTTATAATTATCCAGATTTTTAATTCATTTGGACTTATCTTTAAAATTGTTATGATTAAAATTTTATCAGAACCTTCATAAATATTGATAAAAAGTATGTTTAATAAAGTGCAACTCTTTGAAATGTCGTACAAAATGTAACATACCATGTCAATACATGTATTTGGATGTTTTATTGTTTAATTTAAAGTCAAGCTGGTAAAGTTTGTTATAAGTATGATAGGGTTTCAAGAATACTTGAGTCATGTAATTTAATAACAAACTTCATAGTTATTTTCTGTTGATGTGCATAAATTGGTCCTATCGCATATGTGGCAACCATAGCTCCAACCCAGCCTGCGCAAAATTGCAGTCTGGTCATGAGCTGATATTGTGGTATCTTACTCGCCTCTACAGTTTGTTGCTGTATCTACCCCAGGTTCCTTGTTCCCGTGTCTATGATCATCTGTAATGATATCATGGCGTACATGTTTGGGTTCTTCTTTGGGAAGACGCCTCTAATAAAGCTGTCCCCCAAGAAGACATGGGAGGGCTTCATAGGAGGTGCTGCCTCAACCATCCTGTTTGGAATTGGGGTATGGCACATTTTTGCAAACATTTTAATATGTACACATATTTTAAAGGTTGGTGTATAAATTTATCTTTAAGTAAAAAGTTTTTTTTTGCAACTGCTTGAATAAAAAAATAAAATAAAATAGTTAAACGTCCAGAACTCATTAGAGTCAGAATTTACTCAATTTCTGATTGAGTCAGAAAATAGATTGACGGCAAAAATATTTGTGCAAATTTGAGTCTAAAAAACAAACATTGTTTATAGACCATAGATAATATTATGGTCTGTTTGCAGATATCTTGGGTGCTGATACAGTTTGACCAGATGGTTTGCCCCATACAATATGATGATGACAAGGGGCAGATAAGTATGGAGTGTGAGCGACACCCTGTGTTCCAGTTGGATGAATATGCCGTCCCTGAGACTGTACAGATCTTGTCAAAACTGGTGAGCTTGGCCTTTTAAAAAGTGTACCTGCTGATGTGTTCAGATAGTTATTTGTTTTAAACATTATTTTGTAATAATCTTTCTTGTAAGACAGTAAGGGCTAATAATATCAGCTCAAAGAGAGGGCAGGGTTGGCAAATTCTATTATAGATCAGAACAGGCAAGTGTAAATTTGACAGAATATGCTTTATAATTGCTTTAAAAATATAGAAAACATTATACTGTTTACTCAAAGTGTTAGTTATGAGGTACCCTGGCTGCTCATGTCACAAGACCCATTTTAACACAACATAGCTCATAATAGAGTATTTAATATTAATTGAAGAATGAAAGAAAGATGAACTCATAAACCATTAAATTTCTTTATGCTCCAAGGGGAGTAATCAAACAAAATAAATATTTGCTGCCAGTATTTGGTGACATTTTAATTTCCCATATACTAATGTTAAGTTCTGTCTGATTTCTGACTGTTTTCTTAATGATTTATAAATAATCTAAAATTCATGTTTGTTGTTAGTTGGGGATGTAGGAATCCATGTTTTAATTACATTTTACGTTTATGAAAGGCATTACAATATTACTATATAAAGTGATAAAATGAGTTCAAAGGAATACAAATCAGTGACACACTTGTGTGTGTGGTCATTTGGGATCAGTTTTTACTTACATAGACAATCCTTGTTTTGTCTAATTAAAAATCTATTTATTTGCAGTTTACTTCAAGAGACCCCATTTCTTTTCAGGTTGGCCGCCCCTGGGAGACTGTTATGATGTATCCATTCATGCTTCATTCCATCATCCTTGCCATATTTGCATCTGTTATTGGTCCCTTCGGGGGCTTCTTTGCAAGCGGCTTTAAGAGAGCCTTTAAAATCAAGGTGAGCAGCAATTTGTGGTGTAATATTGTAGCAGTTATGTTTATCAATTTATGTTGTAAACACACTTGATGTTGTATTGTATATTGTTAAGTAGTAGTTTGCAAAATTGTGTATGCTTTAGTGCTGTATAAAAAGCAGCATACTATAACGTTAAGTCCGGAACTTACTTTTATGCATGAACATTTAATGTAAATCACATGACCTGCATTGTGTGAAAATGGTTCTTGTTCCATATGCAGCTTGTTAAGCTCCAGACCGGCATTCACATTTGGGAAGTCTGGTCATGAGCTACCGCGTCTGCTATAAAGTCAAGCAAGTTTGTGTGGTCTAATACGCATGCTGATCTTACGTTAGGCTGGCTGAAGGCTTGATACCAGAGTACAAATACATGATTCTGTTCAAGCTCATTATTTATGTTTATAAAGCTATCAAGTAAAAGTTAATGTTCCGAAGCTATGACAGGTGTTTGCCATTTGTATTTCAGGACTTTGGTGACACGATTCCCGGTCATGGGGGCATCATGGACAGGTTTGATTGTCAGTTCCTGATGGCCACCTTTGTTCATGTCTACTTTACCAGCTTCATCAAGTATGCTCAATTTTATGCTTTGAATATCATTATTTTATTGTGATTGCTCGAAAAAAGAAAGATGTTTACCCCCTGGATAAATTATTACCCTTAAGTCATGCAGGGTTTTTATAAAAATCATTGGTTTACGTTGTTTCATTAAAGCACTTTGTCACTATATGTTGAGTTTGATATTACTTGTTTTAAATTGGCATATAAGTTGTGCATTTAAAAGCCACCAAATATAGTTTGTGTTTGCTTTATGAAAGTATAAACATATATATTTAGAAAGCCTTAGGTGTATTAAAATACTCTCGAGTTTGTTTCCTGAGTAGAACCAGTAATTTGGTATCTGAGGGAGATCTAAAGAATGCTCCCACAGTGTGGATGGAATCCTTGACCTTTTGGTCACTAGGTGGACAAGTCAATTTATGAGAATTATGTGTTAATACATTTGAGCCAGTCTCTGGAAAACCAGAGCTGTATGCAAGTTTGTATAGTGTCACCCTAGATAAGCCTGTTTGGACTGTACAGGCTAATCTGGTACAACACATAATTTTCAGTCTGCTTTTCCGAGACCGTGGCTTATTGTCCCCTACCAGTTTCACCGGAGGGGACTTGAATTATGGTTTGCGCTCTGTGCGTCTGTCTGTCTGTGAGTCTGTCTGTCACACTTTTCTGGATCCTGCGATAACTCTAAGAGTTCTTCATATTTTTTTCATGAAACTTGAAACATGGATAGATGGCAATATGTACATTATGCACGTCATTTCATTTTGTTCCTACGCCAAAAATTCTGTTTGCTATGGCAACAAATATATATATAAACAATTCTGACATTGGTGGAGCAGGTAGGGGACATGTTTTGCTTGGCAATAGTCTTGTTCATTTTATTTTCCTATTTCTATGATCCAGTAATATTGTCAGCTATTCAGTTCCCACTTGTTGTTTGAAGGCTTCCAAATCCAACAAAAATCATCCAGAGTGTGCTGGTGATGAGTGTAGACCAGCAGAGGTTGATCTTTAACAAGCTCCAAGAGAAACTGATTGCCAGAGGTGTCATTCAGGCCTAACCAGTGGCAACAGATTTGTAAGGATTTGTCTATTGAAACCATTATAATGTTCAACGCTCTGCCAGTGACGAATTATAAATGCAGAAACCCTCTTCTGACTGCAACAACATGGTAAAGATTCAGACACCATGTTCACACATGAGCCAGTGGTTTTCCAGAAACTGTATTGTTTGTTTTATGTATTTATTGGAATCCATATGCGTCTTGTGTTCTCTAATATATATGTATTGTGGACTGTATATAAAATAAATGTCTTACACTAAGGATAAGCATTTTTAGCCATAGAGTGTGTGATAACTATTTTAAAGAATGGTCCTTTTTGTCTCAATATATTCAAATGTAGATTTTTATTTATGTCTTTTACTTAAACATTCTATTGTTAATATTTTTTGTTAAGGATATATTGCTTGTATGCCTTCTCCAATGAAAGTTACAATGCTTTGAAATATTTGACTTAAATAAGATATAAATTGAAAATAAACTACTGTAGAAAAGTGTCTGTATAATGGACTTAGACAAGACATATGCAATTTCTTATTTATCAAATTAAAACTAATAAAAATAGAATTATGAATAATACATGTATAGAAAAACAACTCAAAAGGTGTGAAAACTGTGTGTTTTACTAGGCTATTTTATAGTATGTTTATTAGCAATGCTGTTTTCGGAGAAAACCCGAGGTATTGTCATAGCCTGCTCGTCGTCCAAGGTCTGCAGGCATCGTGCTAAAACCTTTACATTGGCTCTAAAATCTAAGTGCTTCCACCTACAACTTTGAAACTTCATATGTAGATGCACCTTGTTGAGTTCTACACGCCACACCCATTTTGGGTCACTAGGGCAAAGGTCAAGGTCACTGTGACCTCTTTAAAAAAAAATCTGACATGTGATCTTAAATCCCGGTCTTGAAAGGAAGCACAGAGCAAGAGATTGTTCAGCAATTATTAACATAAATACCTTGTTTGTTTTTTAATAAAGCCTGGTTTAATAAAAATACATTGAAATATTGATGATTAAAATGAAGCATCAAGGTGACCAGGGTATTTAAAAAATAAATGAAAGAGGTAAAGATAGCCATGCAAATAAACTGAATTTGCGACACTTAATCCTTTAACTTGATGTAAGAAATGTTTATAATAACACACTGTTTTATCAAACTTTATTTTACCTTTAATATACATGGTTAAAAAAATATTTACATTAAGTCCTATATATTCATGAAAAACAATAAATATTTTTATCAGCAAAACATTTTTAACAACAAATGAAAATGTTAATTTGGATTAATGGTTATGACAATAATATTGGTATTATCTATGTGCACTTTAATTGTGATGCTTATAAACAGGGTGTTTTGATTTTTAAGTTTTTACATATTATTAATGCTCTTTAAAAATACTGTAAATGAACCATGGTGATACTTTGTTTTGTTATCAGGATAATGTATTCTTAGTTGACACTTTAAAGCCACATAAATACTCAAAAGCAACAAATATGTCGTAAAATATTCGTAAAATAATGTTCACCTTTAAAAAATGAGTGTTCCATATAGCAATAGCCAAAATTTCAACGCTAGATGTGGTATAGTAACATAGATTTAACAAGATACAAAATGCTCGTTTTTTTATATTTTTTGTGTCACAATATATATCATCTGAATTTCCAGCGATGATATCCAAACATTTACGAAAAAACGCGAGATCTGCTTTGGGCAGCTCATGAGAACTACATTGTTCACTCATAAATGTTCGGATATCTTCATGGGAAATTCACATCGAATAATATTGTCACACAAAATTTTACAAACAAGCATTTTGTATCTCGTTAAATCTGTGTTACCAGACCACATCTAGCGTTTAAATTTTGGCTAACGATATAAGGGACACTGCTTTTTTGTTTAACTTTATTGTACGAAATATTCGTTGATTTTGAGTATTATTGTAGACACATTAACTAAAATGTATAAAAAATCAGATGAATTGATCATGTTGACGTTGTACACTTATGTTTTGTGGTCAAGCTAGAATAGAAATAATTATTTCAATACCATTTTGTCTTAGCTTTTTAACAGCAGTTTGTAGATGAACCTAATACGATTCCATGGCATAACACTGTAAATCTGCGAAATCCGGGTACCTGCGGTAAATCTGGCTACCGAACTCGGCATTAATGTATTTCTGATTGGTTCGCGGATGGCACAACCATGAACGGAAACTAACGGAAAATCTTCCCTACTTTCCAAAAATCTTACAACTTGGCAACGAAACAGTGCATATGCCGCCATCTTGAAATATTTTAATGGATTGATTAGCAAAGTAAAACACAGCGGTAGCATGTTGAAAAGCAATATTTTAACCAAATTATATATTGATTGCGTTTTTGCTAGTTATTTTCTGCGGTCAACCGATATGCACATTTTATTCCATGTGCAAAATACGTGGTGTTTTCTGAAACAGTATTTTTCATCGATATTACATTATTTTCTACGTTCTTTAAGTTATTTTTATAAAATGACGAATACACATGTGGTGATACGGATGGTCTGTTTTATATTTTATGGTTTTAATATGACGTCATTGCGCGAATGGGATATGCACTGAATATTACTTCCGGAAATAGCTATTTTCAGTTTGGAAATGCGATGGTACTAATGCTTTTTGAACGGACATAGGGTAACCGTTTAAACGGTAGGGTGTTGTTTATTTCATTTCGTTTAAACATTTAGAAAAATCTGTAAACGTGACACCCTTAGTTCTAATACATTTTTATACATATCTAATATATTTGTAAGAATATCCAAACTCCAAATGGCAGGTTCCCCAAAAATCCAATGTAGGTAGTTTTTTATTGATTTTTTTTCCGAGAGAACTTTAACTTCTTATATCAACCATACTTAATCTAGTCATCTAACATTATATGCAATTATATGTTGAACTGAAATTATATAGTGTCAATACAATAAAAACTATTTTTCCTACAAAAAAGATATACAAACATACATGTATTTCTCTTAAGTTATTAAAACCTTGTTAGCCATTAAGAAATATTTGTAAAGGAAGTTGGGCAGATGTGATTGACTGGTACTGATGATTTCATGTTTGGAGGCAATTTGTAAGGAGTTTGTTGAGGCCAAGTGTTGTGATCACGGACAATATTGTATACAAATAATATATACATGTGCTGTTGCATTTTATCATGAGGAACACAAATAAGCAAATAAATGTCATTTACAGTTGTATAGACTAAACCATATAACCTAAAAAGTTCTTTGATCCTAAAAATGAAAAATCTAGATAGATTTTTTACATGAATTTGAGTGAAATATATTTGTAGTATCTAAAGTAGATAGAACTTTTTGTGTTAAATTGTGAAAGTAAGGTGTTCTTCATGAATCATAGGGAGTTGTGGATATAGTTTAAGAAGCTCAGTCAAAAATGGTTGTTTTGTAAACCAGGTTTTCCGAAGGAAAAAACTGGTTATTAGATTGGCGCATGCAGGCGGGCTGGCGGGCGGGTGGAACAAGCTTGTCCGGGCCATAACTATCGTTCATTGTCAGATTTTAAAATCATTTGGCACATTTGTTCACCATCATTGGACGGTGTGTCGCGCGAAATAATTACGTCGATATCTCCAAGGTCAAGGTCACTCTTTGAGTTCAAAGGTCAAAAATGGCCATAAATGAGCTTGTCCTGGCCATAACTATGTCATTCATTGTGAGATTTTAAAATCTTTTGGCACATTTGTTCACCATCATGGGACGGTGTGTCGCACGAAAGAATCACGTCAATATCTCCAATGTCAAGGTCGCCACGACTAAAAATAGATTTAAAAAAAAAACAAACTTACAAAGGGGGTTAATTTTGTTTGTTCATTTCAAAAGTTCAGTTTGAGTTTTCTCCCTTTATCAGATTTTTTTTTCACAATGAAAACCTGGTTTTGTGACAATTTTGTCCCTTGTGTCTCATTGTTCAAGATTCATTAAATCGTATTTAACATTGTTTTGCTAGCATCAAACTTTTGAACAAAATATTTCATTTAAATGGAATACCTTAGTGAAACATTTGTACAATGTCAGTCAAGGAAAACAAAAGATTGCTTTATGCGGAATTATATACAAAAATCAATTGGATTTTTGTTAGTCATTTATGTTTTCATGCAATTTCCCTTTTAATATCACATGTAATTAAACCTTAAATGTAACAATTAAAGTTTTATGAATTTTTTAAAAACCACTTTTTATTTAAGACATACATTCTGCAATCACTTTTTATGTCCCCCACTATAGTAGTGGGGGACATATTGTTTTTGCCCTGTCTGTTGGTTGGTCTGTTGGTTGGTTTGCGCCAACTTTAACATTTGCAATAACTTTTGCAATATTGAAGATAGAAACTTGATCTTTGGCATGCATGTGTATCTCATGGAGCTGCACATTTTGAGTGGTGAAAGGTCAAGGTCATCCTTCAAGGTCAGAGGTCAAAATTATGTGGACAAAATCGCTCATTTTATGAGTACTTTTGCAATATTGAAGATTGCAACTTGATATTTGGCATGCATGTGTATCTCATGGAGCTGCACATTTTGAGTAGTGAAAGGTCAAGGTCATCCTTCAAGTTCAGAGGTCAAATATATGTGGCCCAAATCGTTTATTTTATGAATACTTTTGCAATATTGAAGATAGCAACTTGATATTTGGCATGCATGTGTATCTCATGGAGCTGCACACTTTGAGTGGTGAAAGGTCAAGGTCACCCTTCAAGGTCAAATGTATGGGTCAAAATTGCTCATGTAATGTCACTTCTGCAATATTGAAGCTAGCAATTTTTTTATTTGAAATGCATGTGTATCTCATGGAGCTGCACATTTTGAGTGGTGAAGGGTCAAGGTCATCCTTCAAGGTCAAACGTCATATAGGGGAACATTGTGTTTCACAAACACATCTTGTTATGAACTTGTTTATAGTTTGTCTAAGTAAAATGACCGATACAAAGTACAATATTTCAATTTGGTAGTTTGTTACCATTTTATCCATCCCATTTTAGAACTTTTTTTACATGATATAATTGTGCAATATAGTTGTCTGTTTGTTGTTCATATTTTTACCTTTTGCTTAACATTTTGTTTAAACAAATCTAAAAGTAAGGTAAGAAGATTGGTAAATATTAGTTTGATGTTTATATTTATCATAAGGTTTACCTTTCCTTCCATTACATGGAAAACACACAACAATTATTTGTCTTTGCTCTTAATTATGAATGAAATACTGTTGATGGTCAATAAATTAAAACATACAGACATTGATGGAAATGCAATTTGATAACCTGTAAACATGTTAAGTTGCAACAGACGAGCAATTGTTCACGTTTGAGGGAGGAAAAAGGTTTTGAAATCTTCAAATTGAATTTAACAATTGAGATACTCACTATTTGATACTAGTATTCAAAATTGTCTAAATTAAAATAAGGTTTGGCAGTAAAATGTGTAGTACTATTTGAATGTTGGCATTACTTGTTTTTATGTTTGTGTCTTTATTTTCTGGGTATAATTATTATTCAAATTATTGTTTCTGTTTTGCATGTTTAACAAATGGTTTCTTTTGCTATTCAAATTAATGGGTCTTCTTGGGTACTTTTTAGTAACATTCTGAACAGACTTATATTTGGACTTGTTTGTCTAACAAATAAGGAACTACTAGGAGTTGTTTTCTTAATTTTAAAAAATTGAATGTTCTTCCATCATTTTTTTTCAATGCAATTGTTTCATTTCATACATTTATTTGTATTGTGTATACATTTTAGCCATATATTTCTGGTTTGCTTCCATCATTTTGTATGGATTTGTGTGTGTGTGTATGATCAAGAGTTTGTAACAGGGGTTTTAAATTCTATGTATGATTTTCACAACAAAAAAAGTCAAATGTCTTCTTTCTTTTTTTAAACTGTCATTAGCAATGTCATTTAAACCTCAGTGTACATTTACATATTTGCCTGAAGTATTACACTGACAAACAACAGTATAAGGTGGTACACTGGAGTAATGTGTTTGCTTTATGGGTCTGTTAGCATTTCTTGATTATTTTCTTTACATTCTATGCCCTTTCTGTTATGTCAAAGGCCCATGTATATTAATAATTTTGTGTTTCAATGTGCTAGTTTGTTTTCCATATGGACCACTTACTTACTGATCACTGCCAAATAGTTTGTTAGAAATCTGTGTTGACACAATTTGTCATATGTAATGCAGGTTGTTATCATTCCTGTATATGATACACACTTTTGTCTTATGAATAGTTAATGCAGAATCACCAGTTACAATGTTAGTTATTTAATGTAACCGTTCATTGCTTTCAAGATAGATAGTTGTTTGAAACGCAATAATGACTTGACAAATAGCAAATTAATTATCGATCATGAATCATAATGTTATTTTTCACCTCAAGAATTTATGAATGAAATAAGAGAATAGATTTTTTGATTGAATGTTAGTATTAATCTTCATTTAAATTTACTATTTTATTAACTGTACATATTTGATAGTCAGTTGTTATGTTGTGTATGTCATTAAAATAAAATGTGATACCAGCGTAAATGTGTTGTTTTTTTCTAAATTAGTGTAATCCAGATCAGTATTCATTGTATATATCACATAAAATGAGTATATTGTAAAATAATGTTCATAGATTTGTCCTTTTCTCTATATGAGTGGTTCAGTTTGTAAATATGATAGAGTTCAGTAAGAGCATAGTTACCAGTCACTATTTTCTAAAATGGAAAGTGCTAAATAATTATGAATTACACAGGCTAAATATCAACCATTGACATCACCACCCTGATTACACACAGCTAAGTTCCAAAGTGCGCTAGTGGTTTATTATATTTCCCCGATGACACTCGTAATTGTTTAAAACTGCAAAAACAAGAAACCGTCAGAGACGGGTGATGATCCCCAAAGGATTTTTTTGTCACAATATTGCACTTTATATTCAGATAAAAGGAAACGTCTTGAGGGCACAGGAGTTGGGGGGACAATAATTTTTTTATAGAAAATTTCAAAGGGCCATAACTCTGTGAAAAATCATCCGACCAGAACCCGCTGATAATATGCACATCTTCTCTTGGTAGTGAAGCTTCCCATAAAGTTTCATTGAATTCAGGTCATTAGTTGCTGAGAAATAGCCCGGACAAAAATTGCACTATATGTACAGTTAATGGATAATTTCAAAGGGCCATAACTCTGTGAAAAATCATCCAACCAGAACACGCTGATAATACCGGTATGCACATCTCTTGGTAGTGAAGCTTCCCATAAAGTTTCATTGAATTCCGGTCATTAGTTGCTGAGAAATAGCCCGGACAAAAATTGTGCATGGACAGACACACGGACGGACAGACAAAGCGGCGACTATATGCTCCCCACCAAAATAAATTTTGGGGGAGCATAAAAATTGTTGTTGTTTTATGTCAATATTTACTCAGTTAAAACTTACTTTGAGAGAGATAAACATTATGTTGAAATGTGTGCCCCCTTGCCCTTTGGTCTGTCTTATAGCAAACTTCCTATTTTCTTGAAACTAAAAATATGTCAACACCATAAAGTGTAGATATGGAGGACACTTCATCCCAGTGATCCAGAATTTTCAAAATGCATGTCCTTTTTGTAATGACAAAAGTAGCAGCTTGTTTGGTTCGGAGGAAATTAATGTTAAGGTTTGCATGCTCATATCTCTGTAACTACATGACCAAAAGTCAGGCCAGGGATTGAAAAACATGATACCAGGATTTGTATTATATGCCTGATCTTAATATAGTTCCATTAATAATGTTGTTATTCAGTTTGAAGGAAATGATGCACAATGTCTCCCTGAGAGGAACAAAGAAATACATCACATTATCAGGCAGTGCATAGAAGACATGTGAAAATGTGTCTAATGCCTTTCTACAGACCAGTCTGCACAAGCTGTCTGGTCACAAGCTGTCTGGTCACAAGCTCTGATCACAAGCTATGGTCACAAGTTATGCTGTCTTTTATAAAATCAAGCATGGTTTTGTGGTCTCATAAGCAGACAGGGAAGCTCCTGACAAGACCGCACAGATGCCCAGGCTGCTCTGGAGCTAGCTAGCTCCATATGGAATAAACCCATTTTCACATGAAGCAGCTCATACAAGATTAGCATGTTTTGCACTATTTTATTTTTCAATGGTTAACAACAAAAAATCAAAAACATGAATATTACAAAACATCAATTGTTCAAAGATATAATAATCATGACCTGAGTAAAATATCTGCAAGCTCAACACTTTAATAACAAGACTATTGCCAAGCAATATATGTCCCCTACCCGGCTCCACCATTGTCAGAAATATATATTTTTTATTTGTTGCCATAGCAACCATAATTTTTGACGTAGGAACAAAATGAAATGACGTGCATATGTCCTTATTGCCATCTATCCATGTTTCAAGTTTCATGAACAAATATTAAGAACTTTTAAAGTTATCACAGGATCCAGAAAACCACCATTTTCAGCAGTATTTTTAGTCTATTTGTTGCCATAGCAACCATAATTTTTAATGTAGGAACAAAATGAAATGACATGCATAATGTCCATATTGCCATCTATCCATGTTTCAAGTGTCATGAAAAAATATTAAGAACTTTTAAAGTTATCACAGGATCCAGAAAAGTGTGACAGACTCACAGACAGACAAACACACAGAGCGAAAACCATAAGTCCCCTCTGGTGAAACCGGTAGGGGACAAAAAAAGGTACTAAGTGTGAAACCATCAAACAGTTAAACAGTATTGCTATCTTTTTGAGCATTCAATCTTTTTGAAAGAATATTCAAGTTCCCCTTCTTTCCTTTCAAAATCTCATTTTGATTCTTCAGCAGCTGCTCTTTGCGTTCCAACTTCTTCTGATACTGATCCATCTTTGAGGTCGCAAACTTTTTGTCAGAGTTCACGACCTTGAATGACTGCGTAGTCCCTTCTGCTAAATTAATGTTGCCACCGAGTTCTTTGTGATCGCAGTAGTACAGAATGGCATAGTTGCCAGGGGCCTGGTTTAGAGGAATGTCCCAGGTCACTGTGACCTCGCTCTCAAACAACCCCTTAGACTCCCATTCAAACCTGCAATGAACATCTTATACAATAAAACAATGTTTTAAAAATATTTAATCTAAGTGTGTTTGGTTTAAAAAAAACAACTGCATGTGCATATTTTTCTAAAAACAAGGACAACTTAGCTTTTTGGGGGGCGATGGGCATGGGGGGAGGTTTAACATATTGTTACTTGAAGATTTTTGTTGTGAATAAAAGACTTTTTTCTATTGATCACCCCCCCCCCCCCCCCCCCCCCCCCACACACACACACACACAATTTTTGTTCAATACCACCATGTAACTGACTGTAACATACTTTTTAATGTTATAATAAACCTACACAATCCAATAAATGTTACTTGATGCAATGATTTTCATGATAGATTGGTAGTTGTGGATAATTCACAACAGCCAAGTTAGTTTGCAAACCTGGTTTCCCAGTGAGCATCTGTGTAGACCGTTGTAAAGTTTGAGGTGTTCACCTGGTACTGCACTTTCAGGAATGTGTCTTCCAGCTGAAGTAGGGATGCAATGTACTTGTACATGCAAGAGGACAGACTTGGGTAGTGAAGGGCTTAACCCTTTGAATGCTGGGAAATTTGTCGTCTGCTAAAATGTCGTCTGCTGAATTTCTAAAATTAGCATTTTCTTCAATTTTTTTCAAAGAATACTATCAGAATAGCAATCAGTTTGGATCCTGATGAGACGCCACGTTCTGTGGCGTCTCATCTGGATCCAAACTGTCTGCAAAGATCTTCAAAATTCGGTTTCAGCACTGAAAGGGTTCATATTGCTGTTTAACAAAATGCTGCCAATCTATTTCAGTGCACCAAGTCAAAATTTGTCATACATTTATGAATTGATTTAATATTCACTTTTAATTATCTGTAATAAATGAGTTACAATAAAAACACAAACATGTGCTTCAAAAATATTTAATGTTAAAATACTAAGTAAACATCTACATCTTTAAATGACCAACATAAAATGCTTGCAATCCGTTGAGAAAGTGGTTGGCAAACAAAAGGTCTTCACATTTTAGCTGCGAGATAATGGGTTAAATTTTATAGAAGCAAATATTAGGACTACACAACTTCAACTTACCCTTAAGTTGTTTCTTGGGTTGGCACCAACAAACTTTGCTGTGACCCTCTCCCCCTTAAAAAGTGACTACAAAAGTTAGCAATCTGACATTTGCTAAAGCTAAAAACATACTTGATCAATCTTTCTACTTGTCTAAGGTTGTTTGTCCAAAGATTGTTTGGATTGGTTGCTCCTATCATCAATGAACTGTTAGCTAACACATTAATTAACTAATAATTGGTAAAAATCAATCCTTGTTTGGAAAATAGTGCTTTGTTAAATTACCTTATATGGAGCTTAACTTATGCCTTGGGTTCAACAATTTTCAAGTGCTCTGCAATTGTGTCACATAAATACATTACACCTTGGATTAAGGTCTCTTTTATTTGAATATTATGTTAAAAAACATGAAAACCCCATTTTCTCTTGAGTTCTGAATTAAATCTATTACACTTAGTTGTTAAAAAACATAATTCTGATGTAAATAAAGATGATGCTAAAATTCCACAGTTATAGCAGTTGCAGTGTACAAATTTGCTGTACCACGAATATGCTGTTACTATGGGTGAAAGCATTGAGATTGAGGTAGTCTTACATGTAGCTTATACATGCACTATATTACCCCTTCCTGCAGGGTCATACAACTACAAGGATTGTCGTACCTGCTTGCACACAGCTCCAGGCTGCTGGGTGCACTCGGCAAAGGACTTTCCGAAGGGAGCTCGGTCCAGGATCACAGGGGGCAGAAAACTGATCTGCTTAGAAATGAGGTCAGGAGGGTTTGGGCCTGGGGCCACAGGGCTACCCTGGAAAACAACAAGTCATGTCTATTAAAGACATTGTAAGTTGCAAAACTCATCAATATTTTATGCTATTAATTTGTTTGTTGATATTGAGTTTCACCATATTTAAGAGTATTATAATCAAACGGCATGTCTCAAAACCTAAGTGTACACATTGTGCATTATTACTTTGATGTAAAACTGATTTTTGTAATGTCATTTGAGCTGTGTTGTGTGGAAATGGCTATCATGCAATATTTCTGCAGTCTGGTCTGAATCTAACATGTCCACTATAATTCATAATAAATTATGTGATCTCATTAGCGGACATTATGAGCCCTCCTTAGGGTATATGAATGCAGAGGTATATCTAGAACTAAATAGTCCTGATATGCACTAAGGAAGATTTTTTAAAGGATGTTGATTTTCACATGATGGAGGTCATATCTAGAGCTTGAAGTTTGGATATGCCCTGAGGTACATCTTCACATGACACAGATCATGTCTTTAGTCACACTGTTTGCATATTCTAGACTCATTTTTCCCAAAGCAGGTGGTATCTGGAGTTATACTGTTTGGAAATTCTAGGTCCATTTTTTCCCAAAGCAGGTTATGTCTGGAGTTACACTGTTTGGAAATTCTAGGCCCATGTTTTTCCCAAAGCAAGTCATATCTGGAGTTACACTGTTTGGAAATTCTAGGACCATTTATCCCAAAGCAGGTCATATCTGGAGTTACACTGTTTGGATATTGTAGGTCCATTTTTCCCACAGCAGGTCATATCTGGAGTTACACTGTTGGATATTCTGGGTCCATTTTTTCCCAAAGCAGGTCATATCTGGAGTTACACTGTTTGGATATTCTAGGTCCATTTTTTCCCAAAGCAGGTCATATCTGGAGTTACACTGTTGGATATTCTGGGTCCATTTTTTCCCAAAGCAGGTCATATCTGGAGTTACACTGTTTGGATATTTAAGGCCCTTTTCCCCCCAACCAGGTTGTATCTGGCGTTACACTATTTGGATATTCTATGCCCATTTTCCCCCATAGAATGTCATTTCTGGAGTTGCTCTGTTTGGATATTCTAAACCAATTTTTTGCCCATAGCAGGTCATATCTGGAGTTACACTTTTTGGGTGTTCTAAGCCCTTTTTTCCCAAGCAGGTCATATCTTAAGTTACACTGTTTGGATATTCTAGATCCATTTCCCCATAGCAGGTCATATCTGGAGTTACACTGTTTAGGTATTCTAAGCCCCTTTTTCCCAAAGAAGGTCATATCTGGAGTAACCCTATTTGGATATTCTAGCACCATATTTTCCCCATAGCAGGTCCTATCTAGAGTTACCCTGTTTGGATATTCGATGCCAATTTTTCCATGCGCAGGTCATAATTGTTTTGGAGATGTTTAATGTGCTGTAAGGTCCATTTTTGCCATGCATATATCATGCCATCTGTTTCATGTTATAAAAGAGGAGAGCTAATAACAACATAAGGTTGTACTGTTACATAAGGATAAGTTTGCTCAACACAAAGACATGAAGCATTTGTCTAATGGTTTTGTTGTTCTACTTCTTTGCTAAATTAATGAAAATTAACACTAGATTTACCATGTATTTTTTACCACGGCTTCATGCAAGAAAGCAAATGACATTGTAAGGATATCTATGATTACCATTGTCATTGCTTTGGACAGGTTCTTGTAGACATTTATGTATGCCTCCAGGGTGTTTGGTCCATAAATTGTTGAGCCTCCCTCATATCTTTGTTCCTGTTAACACAGTAATACATAATAATGTCAGAACGGATCCAGAAGTGTTTGTTGAGTTGTTATGTTCATCACAGTAATACATAATAATGTCAGAACGGATCCAGAAGTGTTTGTTGAGTTGTTATGTTCATCACAGTAATACACAATAATGTCAGAACGGATCCAGAAGTGTTTGTTGAGTTGTTATGTTCATCGCAGTAATACATAATAATGTCAGAACGGATCCAGAAGTGTTTGTTGAGTTGTTATGTTCATCACAGTAATACACAATAATGTCAGAACGGATCCAGAAGTGTTTGTTGAGTTGTTATGTTCATCGCAGTAATACATAATAATGTCAGAACAGATCCAGAAGTGTTTGTTGAGTTATGTTCATCATATGTTGTTGTTTTTTAAATTGTGTAAATATACCATGAAAATATGTGTTTTAAAAGTTGAAATTTTAAAGACTTATTTTTTAAAAGCTGTGTAAATATATTCCAAAAATATAAATAGTTTGACATTCAACCCTAGGTTACCAATCAAATCCAGAACTATGATGAAATATATATTTTTTATTTTGAGTCAATGTTTCTTAACAAAAAGAGAAATTTAACTGAATGGTAACAGTTGAAAAAGGGCTAAAACACTGTCCAAAGCCTTGAATGAGTTACCTCATTTTTTACAGACTAAATTTATAAGTGTGATGAAATAATTTGAGTTAAGTCAATACCTTTAGAATTATCTTAAAATCGACCAAAATGAAAAAACAACAACAACGTTTTCATAAAGGACAATTAATGAAAAAAAAACTTTTATATATTTAACTCTTGCCTTCAGAATATGTTTTCATATTATATAATAGTTTTACATACATGTGAATCAACTTTGTATTTATTAATTATAGAAAGTCTAATGATTCTATTGACTTTTTTTTTGTAACTGAGGGGTCACGAATTGATCTTGAAGCCCTCTTGAAATTTAGTGGAACATTGCGTTTCAATGCATTTTCAATTTCAAAAGGAGTGTCACTGTAGATACAATTTTCATGCCTAACAGAAATCAATAATCTTCAGCTTCAGTCCGTGATGTGTTTAAAGGGGCCTTTTCACAGATTTTGGCATGCTTTGAAGTTTGTCATTAAATGCTTTATATTGATAAATGTTAACATTGGGTCTAAAAATCTCCAGTAAAAAAACAAGAATACAAATAAAGAATTTAAACAAGAAACCGTCGGAGACGGGTGATGCTCCCCAAAGTTTTTTTTGGTCACAATATTGCACTATATATTCAGATAAAAGGAAACGTCTTGAGGGCACAGTAGTTGGGGGGACAAGCGTTTTTTTATAGAAAATTTCAAAGGGCCATTTCTCTGTGAAAATCATCCAACCAGAACCCGCTGATAATATGCACATCTTCTCTTGGTAGTGAAGCTTCCCATAAAGTTTCATTGAATTCCGGTCATTAGTTGCTGAGAAAAAGCCCGGACAAAAATTGCACTATATGTAAAGTTAATGGATAATTTCAAAGGGCCATAACTCTGTGAAAAATCATCCAACCAGAACCCGCTGATAATATGCACATCTCTTGGTAGTGAAGCTTCCCATAAAGTTTCATTGAATTCCGGTCATTAGTTGCTGAGAAATAGCCCGTACAAAAATTGTGCATGGACGGACACACGAACGGACGGACAGACAAAGCGGCGACTATATGCTCCTCCCAAAATAAATTTTGGGGGAACATAAAAAAGTAACCCTCAACGGGGCTCGAACCACTGACCCCCTGGAGCCATGGAGCAAAAGTCTACCGCTCTATCCACTAGACCATCCGCTCTCATAACATGATCAACGTACTTTTACTTTATATATGCAATCCTCGTAGTATCAAAAAATATAATGACAACAACAGAATTCTCCAAATTATTCAATCGTTTCACGTTGCAACGCTTTATAATTTTCAGGTTTTTAAATTGTCAAAAGATGCACATAATGGATATTTTAGAGCATGGTAAATGTTCAGTATTACTGTTTCCTCACAAATATCATAACTTCAAGGAAAAATCTGCGAATCTGAAATCATTTTTTTGAATTTTGTCAATTTACCAAAGCGTGAAAAGGCCCCTTTAGTACTGACTGGTTGATCACAACAAGGCCAGAAGGCTCCATGTGGTGTTCAGTAGAATTTCTTGATTGAGTTCAAGACAAACCCTCATATAGGCACTGACTATTTGATATAAGACATGTCCTGGGTCATAACAAGCTCTAGAAGAGCCTGGACTAAGTAGATATTTTATAATGCAGTGCAAGCCTACCTGATATTCTTCAAAGGTCGTCACATAGTCTGCATAGTCATTGGAAAGCCCGGCAATCACAGGGATGGGCTTATCAGTAAACCCAGCAGCCATGAGGCTCTGCAAGATTGTTTTGTATTTGCTTTAAGTTCTGGTTTTTATTCTGATAATAACACAACATTGTTCTCCAAGATGGAGTTGGAACAAAAAATTAAAAAGACAACATATACATTTGTAAAAGAGTTCAAATAATCAACTAGAAACATAAAAAGTAACTGAACATAACATATGACACCAGAGCCAGAATGAACTAAATTAATTGACTTTGCTATATGAAAATTTACTAAGTTAAGGCAAATGAAATCTATCTATAAAATTATGCTATACAATGGAACTTAACACACCTGTGCAACAGCATCCCTTGTTCTTCGTCCAGCCATAGTTCTAGGCAAAAAGAAATTAAACTAACATAACTAAATTGGAGAACAAACGAAGGTTAAAAAAAAAATCATAATAAAATAAATGATCATAAAAGTTAAGTCACTCTGGTCGGAATCTGCTCTGTCTTTTATAGTCACGCAAGGTTTCATGGTCTCATTGTGGGAGTGATCAGCAGGAATTAACCCTTTCCCACTTAGATACATATTTTTACACATTTGTAGTCCTTTGGAAAGTTAAATTGAATTAAAGACCTTTCTTACTAGATTCAAGTTTTAAAGGCTTCATTTCCAACCCTAAAATACTGATGAGAAGCAAACAGTATAAACAGTATAAAACCTGAAAAGACTGCAAGTTACTCGCAGGCTGTTCTGGCTTTATGCTGTTTTTGCTTCTGAGTGGTTAATATTACCCTCGTTATGGGAAAATGAGGACACTGTAGCTTAGGACCTGACTGTGAGGATGTGCAGACTGGTTTGGGGCTATGCTGTTTTCCCATAACGTGGGTTATATTTTATCTTGCTGATCACTCCCACACACTATGTAGACCTACGTGAACTCAGCAGGCACTGCAATCAAGAACAGCTGTCCTATCCTCAGCAGCTGTGTGTCCACAATGGCCGGCTCCCACGCGTATGGGAAGTCCATCTGTAAAACAAATCACACAAAAAAACACTATTGTCATTCAGTTCAAACAAAACAAATCACAAAAAATAACTCTGTTTTCATTCAGTTCAAACAATTAAATAATTTTGAACTCACAAAAGCATTAGACTTGAAAGCATTGATTTAAGTCATTAGACTTGAAAGCATTGATTTAAGTATGTTGTCAAAGCATTATTTTTGTTCCTTAAACATGCAGATGCTATGTTTGATACTTTATTTTCCTTTTTTTAAAGGTTCATTAATTGTGCAAACACAAACAAGTTTGTTTCCATACGATGAAATTGTCGTATTATTTCTCTAAACTAATGATAAATATATATTTTGACTGCACTAAAGAATAGAATAAGCAAGACTTTCTAAGTCATAGTTAAATAAAAACTACTCCAAGGAAAATATTTGTTTATATACTCTTGCATTGTATTGAATGGGTAAGCAATAAACATACAACACAATTTCAGAATCTTAAGGTAATAAAATATTTATTTTTTTGATATTCAACTGAAGACCGTTATTAGATTTATTATTTATTTGCATCAGAGCTTTTTTTATGTGAAGACCATGTTAAAGAAAGAACACAAAAATTGTTTCTCACCTCACCCGTGTCCAAAAGTATAGGCTTAGGGTGGTGACACTTGATCTGTTCTGCTGATGGATTCTTAATCAGGTGGCTGACAAAGTTCCACACCGGTGAAGGGGAGGTGCTGCCTTAAAAGAACAACAATGACCTTTAACAAAGTTCAACACCGGTGATGGGAAGGTGGTGCCTTAAGAGAACAATAATGGCCTTCAACAAAGTTCTACACAGGTGATGGGGAGGTGGTGCCTTAAGAGAACAATTATGACCTTTGACAAAATTCTACACAAGTGATGGGGAGGTGGTGCCTTAAGAGAACAATTATGACCGTTGACAAAGTTCTACACAAGTGATGTGGAGGTGGTGCTTTAAGAGATTAATTATGACCTTTGACAAAGTTCTACACACGTGATTGGGAGGTGGTGCCTTTAGAGAACAATAATGACCTTTAACATAGTTCTACAAAGGTGATGAGGAGGTGGTGCCTTTAGAGAAAAATAATGACCTTTGATAAAGTTCTACACACCGGATGTGGAGGTAGTGCCTTAAGAGAACAATAATGACCTTCGACAAAGTTCTACACAAGTGATGGGGAGGTGGTGCTTTAAGTGATCAATTATGACCTTTGACAAAGTTCTACACAGTTGATGAGGTGGTGGTGCCTTAAGAGAACTACCGGTATTATGACCTTTGCCAAAGTTCTACACAAGTGATGGGGAGGTGGTGCATTTAGGGAACAATAATGACCTTTGACAAAGTTCTTCACAAGTGATGGGGATGTATTACCTGTTGAGATCATGAATGAGCTATCACAAAGATCCACACAGGTGTCAGGGATGTGGTGCTTGTAGAGAAAATGAATGAGCTATAACAAAGTTCCACACAGGTGACAGGGATGTGGTACCTGTAGAGAACATGAATGAGCTATAACAAAGTTCCACACAGATGATGGGGATGTATTTCCTGTGTGTTGAGAACATGAATGAGCGATAAAAAAGTTCCACACAGATGATGGGGATGTATTTCCTGTAGAGAACATGCATTAGCTATAACAAAGTTCCACACAGGTGACAGGGATGTGGTGCCTGTCGAGAACATAAATGAGCTATAACAAAGTTCCACACAGGTGACAGGGATGTGGTACCTGTAGAGAACATGAATGAGCTATAACAAAGTTCCACACAGATGATGGGGATGTATTTCCTGTGTGTTGAGAACATGAATGAGCGATAACAAAGTTCCACACAGATGATGGGGATGTATTTCCTGTAGAGAACATGAATGAGCTATGACAAAGAATGTAATATAACAAAGTTCCACACAGTCAATTTTCAGTTAGCATTGTAGCAAAAGGCAATGCTACATCCCTATCTTTTTTTTAATTTGGCCGATGCAGTAGCAGAATTGATTTATCATTTCTACTGGGGGAAAATTTCCCTAGAATTGTATTGGCTGTTGATAAAGGTTAAAAGGTCTACAACTGGGTTAGACAGCTATGCAATAAATGAAGGCATTTTTGGCATCGGTGACTTTGTTTCTTACTAGGTGTTAGATAATCAGAGAACAAAAGTTTGCACAGCACAAAGAAGATTGCTCTCATCTAAAAAATTATGGTAATGACCTTGGAAGATGCTTCCAATGAGTCGCTATATTGTCCTCAGCAAGCTTCATAAAGATTAAGCAAAACAGGTGGACTCTACATACTCACATACTTTTATTCAATTTGACCTGCTGACCTTTTTTTGTTATGCTACAATACCCATTTTCTTAAACGAGCTGAGATATCATCAGAAATAAAGTTAAGCTAACATTTCTAGTCAATAGGGCTCATACCGGTATATAATATATAAGATTTTTTTCACTTTGCCGCAGTTTTTGACCCCACATGATAAATGTACAAATTTAGCCAAGATATCTCTATTTGATAAAGCCAAATTTGGAAAATGGCTCAGACAAATGTTTTTGAAAGGAGGCAGCATTATCAAACTCAAAGGAAATATAACACAACACAATTAAGTTAAATTTAAATGGTCTTAAAATATCACAGGAACTAGAGTGTATGTACAATCGGCCTACTCTGTTCAAAATTGAAAGCCCCAGGTCCGTCAGTTGTACCCGCAGCAAAGCTGTAACCCATAGCACCTGGGCATGTGGTCCTTCCCTGCAAGATGAAGGTTCAGAGATATTATCACATAGAAAAAGAAAAGAAATAAAACAAAATTGATGTATCTATTTAACAGTTAGATCTATTTGTGGCAAAGAAGATTCTTCCAACCTCAGTGAGGTTATAAATATTGTTTCCATTAAAATAGTCTAACTAAAAATCATGTTTAACTTGATTGCACTTAATACACAACATTTTCCTTTAATAATAAATTATCAATCTAGTCTTTCAGTTATAATATTTTTGTTTTAATTCTAGATTAATTAAAAGAAACATGACTAGAAGAACACCTCTTACAATTACCACATTTTTACAAAAAAATATTTAATCTAAAACAGATCAAGAGAGGTTATTGCAAACTTGATTATATTTGAAGAATATGTTGTACCCCTTCAAGAGACTGTTTGGTCATGTCAGTGTATGTGTGTCGGAAATCAACTGGACCCGTCAATTTGGTTGTAGCAGAGTCAAACAGCTCCTGTTTTAAATATGTGTACTATAGATTACTTCAGTACTATGTGCTTGTTAATTATCTGAATTCATGTATTGCATTTTAACAAACATGTACACATTTATTCATACATGTAAAAAGACACATATCAATGTGACCATAGTCAATCATCTGTTTCTTGTTTTTTAATATCTTAATAATTTTACAACATAACATGTTATTCTATGATATATGCAAAGTCATTGACAAATTATGTTCTGATGTAAATAACAACAGTGGATACCGTAATTACTCTAAGTTTTCGGACACCCCCTTTTTGGCCAAAATTATTATTTTTTGTGACTCTAAATTTTCCGACATGCGCGTTTTTGTCTATCATTAATGACTCTAAATTTTCCGACAGTATATTTTACAGCGCTATTTTTACCAGAGTTCAGCACTGTATTCGCTTATTTTTTTTACACTTTGATCATGGGGTTTTACAAACCGATAAAGGCCATAAAATCTGGAACAAGCATGCGTGAGGGCAATGAACCATAACATTTGCATAAATCGGTATATAACCATGTATACCGGTAGAAAACAATTGCTTCACCCAACAGCATTTTAAATTATATCTTCCTATTAAGGAAGCAGTATGTTAAATGCATTTAGTTTTTTGTTCTGTATCATTTCAGGCAAGAGTAAGCAAAAGCTGTGAAGTTGTTTTTATTTTGAAGTATAAACACTATTGTGCATTGATTTATTGCTTTTATTTCAATATAATTATAATTTTCGGACATTTAGTTTGTGCCTCTAAATTTTCAGACACTTGAATTTTTTTATATTTTCCGTATCTAAATTTTAAGACACAAAAAATAATCATTATTTTTAAGTGTCTGAAAACTTACAGTAGATTCTAATTAAGGTATATGTAATAGTGAGGACACATTAGTCATCAAACTGCTGCATAATGTCCTTGCAGACCATCATTTTGTATAATCAATATAGTACTATTGCGATTCACTGACTATGCAACATACCTTAGCCTTCTTATACTGGTTGGTTGCTATGATACGAGTGCTTTCAAACATGTCCTTGCCTGGCCCAAATGCTATACACATCTCATTCTGTGATTGTATAGATACAGACATAACAGACACCGCAAAGTAGATTTTTATGACAATATGGTTCTGATGGTCGATATTATTAATTGTGTAAATAAGTTTATATTCAGTTGAAACATGTCTATGCTATTTTAATTTACTTTTATTTCATGGTAAATCTTCTTTCATGGTAATAAAGTTATTATGAAAAATTTCAATTCAAGACAAAAATACCAGTAATTAAAAATAAAATAAAAACATTCTTCATTTCAATTTGAAACAAAGATACGAGAAACATAATTTGTTTGACCAACCGAACTTATATATGGCACAATATAACAGTTGGAAATGTAGTATAGTTAGCTTAAAGCATGTAAGCGCAAAATAAATTCATACTGTAAAACTCTGGCCATATCAAAAGATTGAAATAACCACTTATATCTTCGAGAACAAAGATGACCAATTTCAAAAAATTTAAAATCATACCGCAAAATTTTGTACTTACAAATACCCCGGTATGCATATATTTTATTTCCAAAATCCATAACAAACTAGGATAGATAAATTGTTTGGAAGACACCAATATTGCAAGTAGCGAGAGAGACGTACCCGGCCATTACATGTGCTGTGGTTGAAGTCACATGGCAGCCCCGTGTCGAGGCAGTGAGGACCCTGGGTGTTGGGTGATACGTCTCCTTCATTGGCCTGAGCAAACGCAGCAACAAATCTACCCTGAAATAGGGACAAACATTCAGGATGATCAGTTAAACTCTACTATGCTGGGATATAAATTTTATTTTTTGAACGGTATATAGATTAATATATTTGTATAGATTCCTCAAAATAGGAAATATGAAGAGAATAGTCTATTACCAAAGCTAAGCTCAAAAAACACTCCAAGATACAGAAATGGAATTGGTATTTTTTATATAATTTTTTGCTTGAGTAGCTAGAATTTTCTTATGGATACAAGAGTTTGTGACATTCAGGCTTTAATAATTCCAACATACTATATTGGCGTCAAGTGATAAAAATACTGCAATTGCCCTTAGATTTTACACATGCTAAGTTAAAGTACAATCTCTTTGTAAACCAAGATAATTATTTTGTGTTACTCAAATTTTCCGATCAATGTGTTTGCATGCTGTGTAATAATGGAACAACTGTATGATGTACATAAGTACCAAATCACACATGTATGTTGATTCAATTGATTATGAGGATAAGTGATTTCTTCATAAGTATAAATAAACAATTCAATTATCTACAGCTATATGTTCCTGCTCTCAAAATTATCCAATACTGTTTTTGTTGAATAATGTTTTGTATTTAAATTTTAGGACACAAACAAAAATGATACTTTTAAAGTGTCTGAAAACTTAGAGTAATAGCACTAGGAGATCATTGATTTCTCCCTTACAACCATTCACGCACAACAACAGTATGGGGTTGAGGTTCTAAATACTCTTCATTCGGAGATTTTGATTTTTTTAACATTCTTCACATGTTTAATATTAAACAGCAGACAGTTAAGGGCTGAAGCTCAAACTCACTTTTCCTGGCAGCACGTCCTTCCCGTTGATGTCTGCCTCATACATGAGTGCTGCAAGCCCCTTGTTGTCGCTACTGATCAGGTGGTTGGTGTTGTTCATGCTCGTACAGTGAACTGCAAACCAACTGTAACAAACCCATCATGATTAAAAAAAGATAAATATTTAATTCTATTCTGAAAATTCATGCTTCAATTTGCATTATGTTAATTAAAGTCAAGAATCTCAAACGATCATTGCATGCCCTTCTCATCTATGCTTAACTAAGCATGATTACTAACAATTAATTCTTCCACTTGAAAGTCTAACATATAGACAAAGAAGAAGATAGCGCAGTTAACATAAATCTAAGAATTATACAGTTGATATATTTAGTGTACAGAATGTTCAAAAACAAAAATCAAACTATAATATTTTCCTAAATTCGTATTTTATTGAATAAGTTATGGTTGGAAATGGTCACAATGCCAAAACTGAGATACTGAAGATTAGACAGCTTTTGAGTACAGTCATTAAAAACTTTTTCAAATGGATAAGCAATGTAATTGAAAGTTATAATGCAGCAATAACAATAACCACAAAAATTAATTGTCCCAGATCACTTGTTATTTGTTGTTGTGTGTATGGTAGATGACAGTTGATCAATTTAACAATAAGACTATGAATAAATATGATCCAGTGTCAACATTGTCGCATAATTTATATAAAAAAGGCCAGAATTGTTAAAAACGGTTTTCTTAGAACGAATTCTTTGTAACAGAAATAACAAGAGCTGTGTTTGTAGAGCAAAATGCCCCCTATTGCGCCGCTTTGAAGCCATATATTTGACCTTTGACCTTGAAGGATGACCTTGACCTTTCACCACTCAAAACGTGTAGCTCCATGAGATACACATGCATGCCAAATATCAAGTTGCTATCTTCAATATTGCAAAAGTTATGACCAAGGTTAAAGTTTTGGGACAGAATGACAGAATGACAGACAGACAGGCCATAAACATATACCCCCGATCATTCGATCTGGGGGCATAAAAAGTAAACTGTAGATAACATAAATAAATATAAGTTTATAAGAATAATTATTGCAATAATGTGGGACTGGCTTTATCTTGCATTGAAGGGTGTATTTAGAATCTTAAACTCAATTTTAATAAACATAAAATGGTAAGAATCAGCAGCTATGATTACAAAGCAACAGCAGCTATGATAACAAGGCAATGGTAACAAAACACCAGCAGCTAGGATTACCAAGCACCAGAAGCTTTGATTACAAAACACCAACAGCTAGGATTACAAACAAACCATATCTATGATTACCAAGCACCAACATCTACCATCACAAACCACCAACAGCTATGATAACAAACCATAAACATCTATGATTACAAAACCCCAACAGCTATGATAACAAAGCATCAACAGCTATGAAAACAAAGCACCAACAACTATGATAACAAAGCACAATCAGCTATGATTACAAAGCACAAACATGTTTGATTGCAAAACACATTCAGCTATGATAACAAAGCACTATCATCAATAATTACACAGAAATATCATCAATAATTGCAAAAAGGCATAATCAGCTTTGATAATAGAGCATCAACAGTTTTGATTACAAATCACAATCAGCTTTGATAACAAAGCACCAACATCTATGATAACAAATCTCAAACAGATATTATAACAAAGCATAGTCGGCTATAATAACAAATCACAAACAGCTATGATCACAAAGCATCAACAGCTATGTTCACAAATCACAATCTGCTATGATTACAAAGCACCAACAATGTTTGGTAACAAAGCACAATCTGTTATAATTACAAAGCTTAGCACCAACAGTTTTGGTTACAAAGCACCATCTGATATGATTACAAAGCACTATCATCAATTATTTCAAAGAAGCACAATCAGTGTTAATAATAAAGCACCAACAGTTTTGATTACAAATGACTATCAGCTATGATTACAAAGCACAAACAGCTATGATTACATAGCAAAATCAGCTATGATTACAAAGCACCAACAGCGTTGATTACAAAGCCAAAGCACAATCTGCTATAATTACAAAGTACCAACAGTTTTTGTTACAAAGCACTATCTGCTATGATTACAAAGCACTACCATAAATTATTGCAAAGAAGCACAATCTGTTTTAATAATAAAGCAACCAACAGTTTTGATTACAAATGACAATCAGCTATGATTACAAACCACAAACAGCTATGATTACACAGCACAATCAACTATGATTACAAAGCACCAACAGCTTTGACTACAAAGAACCAACAGCTTTGATTACAAATCCCCAACAGCTATGATTACAAAGAACCAACAGATCTCCTTACAAAGCACAATCAGCTATGATTGCAAAACTACAAATTCTATGATCATAAAGCATCAACAGCTATGATTACAAAGCACCTACAGCTATGATTATAAAACATCATCAGCTATGATTACATAGCACAATCAGCTATTATTACAAAGCACTAACAGTTATGATTACAAAGCATTTACAGTTTAGATTACAAAGTAGCAACATCTATAATAACAAACAACAACGACAATAATAACAAATAACCATCAGCTATGATTACATGCATCGATTTAAAAAATCACAGTTATTTCCTTGGTATCCCTAAAATACCCTTTATTCAATAACACTAATATAAATAACATAATTGAATCATAATTTAACACTTGTCATAAGTTCATTTCTAAAACCTAGCCCACACATTGTGTCAATGTCCTTTGATCTCACAAACCTGATTTATTTAGCAGCATATGAGCCTTAAATTGACAACATGATCCCACCTTATCATTCCCAGAGGAGTGCCATCAGCATCAACAATTTTCAGGACCGTCATATTTTTGTCGGTGTCATACCGGTACTTTGCCCTCTCCTCTTGGGGATTAAACAAGTAGGCCGAGGGACTCCTGTTGATGTTTGAGTCCAATAGCTCTCCAGAATTTACATACAGGTTTGCTGGGTGGAAGTTCTGCTCTGCTCTTTCAACGCTCTTGATGAAAATTAACAAAACATGTACTGGTATTTTATTCCCTTTAAAGCAAATACCATTGACAGCAATTTTTTGTATTGCATAATCAGTTTAGATTTATATTGAATACAAATGAGCCGCAGTCTGGAAAACTGACTAAACGCATGTCTGTAAAGTATCCCCCAGATAAGTCTGAGCAGTACTCATACCTGGCTTAATGCATGTCTGTAAAGTATCCCCCCAGATAAGCCTGTACAGTACTCATACCTGGTTTAATGCATGTCTGTGAAGTATCCCCCAGATAAGCCTGTACACTACTCATACCTGGTTTAATGCATGTCGGTAAAGAATCCCACCAGATAAGCCTGTACAGTACTCATACCTGGCTTAATGCATGTCTGTAAAGTATCCCCCAGATAAGCCTGTACACTACTCATACCTGGTTTAATGCATGTCTGTGAAGTATCCCCCAGATAAGCCTGTACAGTACTCATACCTGGCTTAATGCATGTCTGTAAAGTATCCCCCAGATAAGCCTGTACAGTACTCATACCTGGTTTAATGCATGTCTGTGAAGTATCCCCCAGATAAGCCTGTACAGTACTCATACCTGGCTTAATGCATGTCGGTAAAGAATCCCACCAGATAAGTCTGTACACTACTCATACCTGGCTTAATGCATGTCTGTGAAGTATCCCCCAGATAAGCCTGTACACTACTCATACCTGGTTTAATGCATGTCTGTGAAGTATCCCCCAGATAAGCCTGTACACTACTCATACCTGGCTTAATGCATGTCTGTTAAGTATCCCCCCAGATAAGTCTGTACAGTACTCATACCTGGCTTAATGCATGTCTGTAAAGTATCCCCCAGATAAGCCTGTACACTACTCATACCTGGCTTAATGCATGTCTGTAAAGTATCCCCCCAGATAAGCCTGTACAGTACTCATACCTGGCTTAATGCATGTCTGTAAAGTATCCCCCCAGATAAGCCTGTACAGTACTCATACCTGGCTTAATGCATGTCTGTAAAGTATCCCCCAGATAAGCCTGTACAGTACTCATACCTGGCTTAATGCATGTCTGTAAAGTATCCCCCCAGATAAGCCTGTACAGTACTCATACCTGGCTTAATGCATGTCTGTAAAGTATCCCTCAGGTAAGCCTGTACAGTACTCATACCTGGCTTAATGCATGTCTTCAAAGTATCCCCCCAGATAAGCCTGTACAGTACTCATACCTGGCTTAATGCATGTCTGTAAAGTATCCCCCCAGTTAAGTCTGTACAGTACTCATACCTGGCTTAATGCATGTCTGTAAAGTATCCCCCAGATAAGCCTGTACAGTACTCATACCTGGCTTAATGCATGTCTGTAAAGTATCCCCCCCAGATAAGCCTGTACAGTACTCAAACCTGGCTTAATGCATGTCTGTAAAGTATCCCCCCAGATAAGCCTGTACAGTACTCATACCTGGCTTAAAGGGATCTTTTCACGCTTTGGTAAACTGACAAAATTGAAAAAAGTTGTTTCAGATTCGCAAATTTTCGTTTTAGTTATGATATTTGTGAGGAAACAGTAATACTGAACATTTACCATGGTCTAATATAGCCATTATATGCATCTTTTGACGATTTTAAAACCTAAAAATTATAAAGCGTTGCAACGCGAAACGATTGAATAATTTGGAGAGTTCTGTTTTTGTCGTTAAATTTTGTGAAGCTACAAAGATTGCTTATATAAGGTATAAAATACGTCAAGTATGTGTACTCGGCGGAATAGCTCAGTAGGCTACAGCGTTTTTACTTCAGGACTCTGGCAGGACTCCAGGGGTCACTGGTTCGAAACCTGCTCCGGGCAATGTTCTTTTCCTTTTTTTAATTTTATTCTTGATTTTTTACTGAAGCCTTTACGATCCAATGTTTACATTTATCAATATAAAGCATTTAATGAATGAATTAAAAAATGCCAAAATCTGTGAAAAGGCCCCTTTAATGCATGTCTGTAAAGTATCGCACCAGATAATCCTGTACAGTACTCAT
The DNA here is from genome assembly GCF_020536995.1 of Dreissena polymorpha. Classification (NCBI taxonomy): domain Eukaryota; kingdom Metazoa; phylum Mollusca; class Bivalvia; order Myida; family Dreissenidae; genus Dreissena; species Dreissena polymorpha. Next base: position 121,311,601 of record NC_068356.1, on the reverse strand, counting down.
ACCTGGCTTAATGCATGTCTGTAAAGTATTCCCCCAGATAAGCCTGTACAGTACTCATACCTGGCTTAATGCATGTCTGTAAAGTATCGCACCAGATAAGCCTGTACAGTACTCATACCTGGCTTAATGCATGTCTGTAAAGTATCGCACCAGATAAGCCTGTACAGTTCTCATACCTGGCTTAATGCATGTCTGTAAAGTATCCCCCCAGATAAGTCTGTACACTTCTCATACCTGGCTTAATGCATGTCTGTAAAGTATCCCCCCAGATAAGCCTGTACAGTACTCATACCTGGCTTAATGCATGTCTTTATAGTATCCCCCCAGATAAGTCTGTACAGTTCTCATACCTGGCTTAATGCATGTCTGTAAAGTATCCCCCCAGATAAGCCTGTCTAGTACTCATACCTGGCTTAATGTATGTCTGTAAAGTATCCCCCAGATAAGCCTGAGCACTACTCATACCTGGCTTAATGCATGTCTTTATAGTATCCCCCCAGATAAGCCTGTACAGTACTCATACCTGACTTAATGCATGTCTGTAAAGTATCCCCCCCAGATAAGCCTGTACAGTACTTATACCTGGCTTAATGCATGTCTGTTAAGTATTCCCCCAGATAAGCCTGTCTAGTACTTATACACATGCTTTTAGATCGGTTTTCCCAGAACACACCTCATTTTAGGGTTGAGTGAGGTGCTACTAATTGTAATAGCTTTGTTATTATTGGGACACTTATTTTCATGGATTTCTTGGTCGGAAAAAAAACAAAACAAGTGTAAAACAAAATATAGTTTGGCAAGGTAACACACAATGTTCTTGATTGACATTTGACATACACAATTTATCTGCTTATAATGCAATATAACGCTGTTAATTCAATGGTATCTTTTTTCGATTAGCCAAGTAAAGATTTATGTGCAAAGTAAACACTCTCTATGCAGCAAAATCAACATTGATGTGACAGTTACCTGATTTGCTGCTTACAAATCTAACTGATTTTGGCATCTTCTTAAATGGGCATTTAGTATTTAGTTTGTAAATAATTGTAATTGACTGCAACACTACAGTAAGTAGCTTCAATGTTTTGAACATGAGCTTAGGGTCAAAGCTGTTTATTTTGGGATGCACTGTTAACGTGACACTTTGGACTGTATAAGATGCTTATTGCTGAGTTGATAGATTGATAATGGGGTACACTTTCCGTGTTGTGTCACCCTTTATGACCCCGAAACGTGCCAAAAAGAGTACCATAATACGAAACAGATTTCCTGAATTCTTTTTTTCTTTATATGAAATTGGATGAATTTATTGTGCCAACAAAACTGTTTTGTTTTTAAAAGACAACAACAGTTTATGATAAAGAATATTAATAGTGTACAGTATATAAAATTAATGCAGGCAAAGCAAGAAAATTCATTGAATTAATATCACCTGCAAAATAAATTGTGTTTATGGATGGGTGCAAATTCCTTGATTGTCATACAAATAATAATTAAGAGCAGGGTAATTGCTTTCTTTTGAATTCCCATTCTCCTCATTTATATCTATGCATCAAGAAAGTTTCATGTTGAAATCATGTATCGTATCTGAGATACAGCCCTGAAAATTACCATATTTTCATCATACAAAAACAACAAAAGGCAATAACCTTTATTTAAGAAAATATAGGGTTATGCTTTATGTTCATGGTACTTTTTCTCATTGATTTCTACACACCCATGAAGTGCCATGTTGAACTGGAGTATGGTATCTGACATAATGCCCTGAAAAGTAACATCATACAAAAACAACTACAAGAAAGGGCAATAATTCTTATATACCGTAAGAAAGTGTATGGGAAATATTGGTTCTTGTGCATGGCACTTCTCCTGATTGATATCTATACACCTAGGATGTTTCATGTTGTATAGTTTATATAGTTTCTGAGATATAATAGCCCTGAAAAGTTTGTGACAGATGGACTGACAGACAATCTACCAGACAAACAATGCTCATTAGGTGGCAGATAATTATTATAATTTGCCAGAATATTTTACATTTGAACGTTTAAAAGCATCTGAAATATGTTTTGTAACATACAACTTATTTTATACAAAATAGTAACCAAGAACAATCCAATCAATTAAAACAGAAATAAAGAATAGCTATATATTTAATAAATGCAACTCACAATGATAATGCCCTGTACAAGAGCATCAAAGGACTCGCGTACAAAGCCAAGGGAGGTAATGCTAAACAGCAGGTACTGATGAAAGCCCGCAGGACCGGAGTGTGTGTGTGTACCACTGATGCACACGTTCCTCTCTGTGTATTTGGTGCCATAGACTGACTTTAGGCGTCTTATGATCTGCACATGATTGAAACACGGCTTAAAATAATGGTCATGATTACATGTACCATCTACTTATGCATTAAGACTATAGAAAGCCAGATGGGCATATCAGCCTTTTTCTTTGCATGTATGCTTGTGATCCCTTTTGATGAAACTGTTATGATTGATTAAATTTTATGGATTTAAATGGCATCATCACGAAAGGCCAGAGTTTTTTAGTAAAGAATTTTATGAATCCGCTGATATAATTAGTTTAACATAATTGTATTGAATTAAGTTCTTTTCCTTTTGACTAATGAACAGTTTTACATTAAAGTACGAAAAACTAGAAGTACTTGATGTAAACATTAACCAAGGTTAGAGAGTATGATTTGACTAAACAAGAGCTCCGCATAATGGGTGCCAACACTCGGCTGCAGGTGCAGTTTTGAATTAATGAAAGCTTGTCAGAATATTACTATTTTTTAGAGGTCACAGTGACCTTGACCTTTGACCTAGTGACCCCAAAATGGGTGTGGCATGTAGAACTTATCAAGGTGCATGTACATATGAAGTTTCAAAGTTGTAGGTGGAAGCACTTTGATTTTAAAGCCAATGTTCAAAAGGTTAACAAAAGGTAAAGATTTTAGCACGACGCCGGACAACAAGCTGGCTATGACGATACCTTGGGTTTTCTCCGAAAACAGCCAAGCTAAAAATGACATAATAAAACTATTATTCCTTTATGAATGATAATTACCTCCAGTTTCACTCCTTGCGAAAACATACAAGCATCAAGGTTCACAAAAAGAACTGTGTTTTTGTTTTTGTCCTCAAAAATAAAGGCCCGGCTGAACTGACGTAGATGTATTCCTTTTGTTGTTTGAGATGGATTGGCATATCCCATCTGTGGAGTAGATAACAAAATGTATTTATAAACGTTATGGATTGGGATGTTCCTTACATTTTTTCAATTGTCAATCAGCAATTTTTTTTTTAAACATGTTTGCTAAACTTAATAAAAATGAAGAATAAGTAAGATTTAGGATATACTTGCCTAAGGTCTTGAAAAATTTAGTGTTTGATGTTTAGAGTTAGTGTTTTGATTTTCAATTCAAATGTCTTGTTTTTAAAATCAAATTGACTCCTTATTACATTGTATTAGGCTTGTAAGCATATCATGATCATAAGTTTTTAAAATTGTCTTTAATATTGGACTTAAAACAATTTATAAAGCATATAAAGGTAAGATGTGTTCTTGTTCAAGCTGTTACAGTGATAGTTTAAGACAATTTAAAATTGATTTCTTTGGACCTTTGTAAAAAACATAACTTGTGTACGATATATACAAGACAAAACAAGAGCTGTGTTTGTGAAACACAATTCCCCTACTGCGCCGCTTTGAAGCAATATATTTGACCTTTGACCTTGAAGATACCTTTGACCTTTCACCACTCAAAATGTGCAGGTCCATGAGATAAACATGCATGCCAAATATCAAGTTGCTATCTTCAATATTGCAAACGTTATCACAAAACTTTAACCAAGGTTGAAGTTTTGGGACAGAATGACAGACAGACAGACAAACGGATGAACGGCGGGTGGTCAGGCCGGCGGTTGGGCGGGCAGACAGACAGGCCAAAAATCTACCGTCGATCATTCGATTTTGCGGCATAAAAATCTACCTTAAAAGAGACCTTTTCATGTTTTGGTCACTTGAGAAAATTGAACAAAATTGATGCAGATTCACAAATTTTCGTTGCAGTGATATTTGCGAGGAAACAGTAATACCTAACCTTTACCATGCTCCAAAATATCCATTATATGCATCTTTTGATGATGTGAAAACTTGAAAATGATAAAGTGTTGAAAACATGAATTGATTGAATAATTTGTAGAGTTCTGTTGTTATCCTTATATTTTGTGACACTAGGAGGATTGCTTATATAAAGTATAAAATACACCACTCATTTATGATCAGGATCATGGTTGAGTGGTTTAAGTGATAGACTTTTACTCCAGTGGTTTAAGCCCAGATGAGGATGACTTTTTCTTTCTTTTTGATTTTATTCTAGTTTTTACTGTTGCTATTTAGTAAGTTCCAATGTTTACCTTTATCAATGTAAAGCATTTAATGACGATATCAAGATAAGCGAAAACAGGGCCAAAGTCTGTTGAAAAGCGTGGTTATATATACTGTCTTAAAATTTAGAAACATGAATTATGGACACAATTCCGTAAAATAATTATTTTTGCTAAAAAACGAGGGTGTCCGAAAACTTAGAGTGTCCGAAAATTACCGTATAACATGTATCATTTTCAACACTTACATTCAATGTAATTGTCATATGAGGTTCTTGACATACCATGTTGACTTGTGCAGCGGGTCCTGTGATATCCGCGATGCCAATGCCTACATTGTACTCTGTGTCTGCGCAGTTAGTTTGTAGCAACAAGGCAGACAAAACCAGGAAAACAATTCCACCTCTGCCAGTCTCCATTTTGATGATAATCACATGACAAATCATGTGACAGAGCGGTTACTGGAAATACCGGAACCTCGCCAAAGTCAGTAATTTTGGAATTGACCACCGATTATGTGTTGACAGCGAAATGTGGTGCAACAAGGTACACTTTAGTAATTGACAGTAGATTTTCAATTCAAGTTTTGTATTTGGATATCGACAAAACGCCTTTTACCATTTTTTATACACGCAACAAACTTATAATATTTTATGCACACATAAAAGATTTTATGTCATTGTACGATTTCTTAATTGTTGAACATTATATTGGTTCAAGCCTTATATTTAATTACTTGTGTATAACCTCAGGGTGGGGTCACATGGGCTCTTTTGACCAATCAAATTCAGTGTTGGCCATTGTGGCCCTTTGTATCCTTTTAGACTAACGAGGAATCCAATATGGTCGAAATTAACAATTACGCTCTTAGGCGATACTTCCAAGGATTAATTTTAATAGGATATGATGCCGTTTCATTCCGTTTATGTGAAGGATTATCTCTCGTTGTACGAAGACTTACACCAATGGTGTTATCCCGTGTGATACTAAGTTTAGAGGGCAGTTGAACGAGTACACATGCTTATCACTATCAGTGCCGTGTGCAGAAAACTTTGCGACGTATACGCAGTCTACCGTGAAAGGTTTCCAAGATGGCGGCGCCCACAGCGTAATTAGCGCATATCGCCAGTCACTTTTTTTATGCTGATCAGCTACACAGTTGTCGCTGCCCTGTATCAGTCATACTGATTCAGTTCAGATAAGTATTCAAATATCGTGTTAACATTTGTGCCTGACTTTAAGTTCTGGTTGTTTAAATTATTATTTTTTCTGCCTTTTTAAGAATGATGATCAATTCGGGTCAGCTCTATATATCTTGTATATTTATTATTGTCTTATTTAATTTAAAGTTCAGCCTGGGCTTATACTTTATGAATATTTACGACACATTTGTATTGTCAGTTTAGCTGGGTTTCCCACTGTCACATTAACAGATGTCTTCACGTTTTTATGAAATAAACAATGAAACACCCTTTCATTTTAGTCTATATTACCATACCTCATTTATATGGTCAACTTGTGTATTTTAAAATTCTTGTGATGTGTTTTGTTGTGCTATTGTTGTTCATGTTTTCTTTATGGCAATCATTGGTCGTTATATTTTCATTAACATATCCTTGTTAAGTCTGTAACTACTAAAAACTATAAGTAATTTTAATATTCTTAAAAGCTTCATATTCATATATATATCTATATATATATATCTTATTTGTATGTGGTGTGGTGTGTCTTATAGTCACAATGTAATTTTAACCTTCAAGTTTTGTCTTGTAGTCACATCTGGTCAGTCTATTTGTGACTTGTAGTCACAATAGTTCACATAAGGTTATACCCAAGAAGTGTCCGTAAAGGTGACCGGTAGCTGCAGAATCCCCCAGCCCGAGCCAGAGAACAGAAATATCCTTTCACGTATCCTTCAGTTAATGAAAAAGCGTGTCTTTATGATGCCAAAAACTTGCTGAAGTTTCTTTCTACATTTTTATTTATCAAACTATTTTCCATTATTATACTTTCATTAATGCTTCATACGTGTAATATCTATCAATTTTAGTTTTTTTATATCAATTTTATGTACAGGTATATGTTTTGTAAACACATTTTGATTTATATAATTATATACATAGGTGTTTCATCAAATAAGCAAGTTTCAGGTTTCAAGTATTTGTGTACGTATAACATTTGTGCTCATTATAAGCAAGACATATGTATTTGTATCTATCTAAAACACACTCTAGTGTTATTGTCACTAAAAGCCATGCTCGCTATTTAATATACTATCATTTACCAGTATGTGTCTTTATGTACTTAAGTCATGAACAATGTGAATCATATTCACAATCTTGAACTCGTGGGTTATATACTGTATGAGTTATAAAAAAGCGGCTCTTCTTAACATTTGATTATGTTTTCGACTCACAGTATATTTTACAATAGGATTTTGGAGACAATTATTTATAATCTCTTTAGCAATATTAATGTAATTTTTGTTATCTGTCATTATATTTTCAAGATTATACCAAGTTTAAATCATCTGTTCTGTATGCTGCTGGTTTTATAATATATGCACGCTGTTAGTTATCATTTCAGGCCATGCCTACCTCTCAACACCGCAATACAAAGGACCTGTCCGCTGGCTGGCACTTCCTGTACAAGTACTACAAAGGGGCGATAAGGCACGTTCCCAGCCCTTCCTTTGAACACTACATTAACCTGCCTACCTCTCAACACCCCAATACAGAGGACCTGTCCGCTGGCTGGCACTTCCTGTACAAGTACTACAATGGGACGATAAGGCACGTTTTCAGCCCTTCCTATCGAACACTACATTAAACCACGAAGGACCAGAACGAACAATTACGGCTAGAAACAGGAAGACTTCACTCTTCAGAACATTGTGTTTTATCTAGTGATCTTCAGTTTTTTAGTTTTATATGTCATACTTATACATTTTCAATGTTATGTCCGATTATAGTTATCAGCTCAGGCTGATACTAATGGTTTAGTTCTCTCCGAAGTAAGTATGTATATGCCTGATTAAAATTTTTTCAGTTTAGACTGATATTGATGTTATAGTTCTCTACGAAGGAACTATTTTTATGCAGGCCTTGATTATATTTTTCAATATTCGGCCTGATTTTGCTTATACCGTTCAGGCTGATATTGTTGTTATAGTTCTCTACGCAGGAACTATGTTTATGAAGGCCTTGCTTATTCATTTTTCAATATTTGGCCTGATTTTGCTTATACCGTTCAGGCTGATATTGTTATTATAGTTCTCTACGCAGAACTATGTTTATGCAGGCCTTGCTTATTTATTTTTCAATATTTGGCCTGATTTTGCTTATACCGTTCAGGCTGATATTGTTATTATAGTTCTCTACGCAGAACAATATTATAGTTCTCTACGCAGAACTATGTTTATGCAGGCCTTGCTTTTATATTTTCCATTATTCAGCCTGATTTTAGTTATACCGTTCAGGCTGATATGGATGTTATAGTTCTCTACGCAGAACTATTTTTATGCAGGCCTTGCTTATTATTTTTTCCAATATTCAGCCTGAGTTTAGTTGGACCGTTCAGGCCGATATTGATATTTTAGTTCTCTACGCAGAACTATGTTTATGCAGGCCTTGCTTATTATTATTTTCCAATATTCAGCCTGATTTTAGTTGGACTGTTCAGGCCGATATTGATATCTTAGTTCTCTACGAAGGAACTATGTTTATGCAGGCTTTGCTTATTATATTTTACAATATTCAGCCTGATTTTAGTTGGACCGTTCAGGCCGATATTGAGATTTTAGTTCTCTACGAAGGAACTATATTTATTCAGGCTGTGCATATATTTTTCTATATTCAAACTGATTTTCAGTATTCCATTCAGGCTGATATTGATGTTATGGTTCTCTACGAAGGAACTATGTTTTATGCAACCCTTGCTTATATTTTTCAGTATTCTTCCTGATTTTAGTTATTCCGTTCAGGATGATATTGAGGTTATAGTTCTCTACGAAGGACCTATGTTTTATGCAACCCTTGCTTATATTTTTCAGTATTCTTCCTGATTTTAGTTATTCCGTTCAGGACGATATTGAGGTTATAGTTCTCTACAAAGGAACTAAATTTATGCATGATTTTAGTTATTCAGTTCAGTCCATGCTTATATTTTTCAATATTCTGCAGGATTTAAGTTATTCAGTCTAGGCTGATATTGATACTATAGTTGTCTTCGAAGGAGCTATTTTACCTAAGTTGGGTACCAGATCAGGTCATGAATGTACTTACATGTTCTGCCGATTCAGATATCTGGACATGCCATGCATATATTTATCTTTTAATTTCTGCCCAGTCAGGCATCGTTGGGGTTTACACTACCCCTCTAACTAAACTTATTTCTATTTCTTATGACCAAAGTTTTTAACTTATTTTCCCTGTTTTTCTTATTGGTATGTGCCAATTTTACCGTATATGCCAATCTTAACGGGTAGTTATTCTAACAGTTCTAGTGTCAACACATCTTTCCCATTATAAACCTGTGTGTTGGCGTATTATACGAATAAAATTGCCTTCTGCCCGATAATCTTCATCTCCCAAAAGATGCTTCTGGGTCTAAGATTTTGAAGCTACTGTTGGGCATATTAGTTTTTCATATCTCTGAGTTAAAGGGAATGTCGCCCCACAGGGATCTGCCACATCCCTATGTAAATAATCATGCTCCACTAAGTCACACCAAATAAGATCAATACGTTTCCTAGGTTTTGTCCTCGAAAGCCATTACATATATATTTTCCATCATAATCCATTACCCTTTTTACTTTGCTTACTCATAAGCGATAATCGTTAGCCCAGTTCTTTCACGTTTTAAATCACGGGCTTGTTACCCGAGCTGTTCCATATGGTTATTCCCACAGATATTCCTCTGGATTATTGGTATTTGTTGTATATGTCTCTTTAACTGTCTGCCAGTTTACATCTGCAGCCCAATTGTTTATTAAATTTTGATTGGTCGCTCTTTTTCAAGTACATTCCGAATCTTACTTTTGTCAAGGTTTTTCATATTATGTATATATGTTAACTGACAGTTTATTGTTCTAATGGTCTTTTACTCATTTACTGGTACATGTACTTCATGCCAATGCTGGTTGTCTGTCGGTTCCAAACCACAGCTCCATAGTTGTACTACACAGTACATTATTGCTTTCCCTGTTTATATGTTACAATTATTAATTTGCTTTTGTTGTGTTGCTTGACTGTTTATGTTTAACCAACAGTTTAACCCCGCAGGTAACCTTTTACCTATTACCAAGGTCTGTTATCAAGGCAATGTTTGTCTTTTTTATCTCATTGTCTGATAGTTTAAGAATGCAGTTCCATTGTTTTACTATATGATTGCTTACTCCTGTATGGGTACATATTTTTACTTTTGTTTCTGCTGTACAATCTATGTTTACCTGATAGGTAAAGGGTGCAGATTGTATTTAAAATTTTACCAATACCCTTTATTCAAGCCAATATGTGTTAAATACTTTTCATATGTTGTCTGATGGTTAAGGGCAGCCCCTACATTGTTTTACACTGGGTTCATGATATCATACTACTTAACCACTACATTTTAATATTTTGCTTCGTCAGGTTCTTGAACATTTAAGGTTAATCTTATAGTTTAAAGCTGCACATTCATTTTCACCTCTTAACAGGTACCTGTACTTAGTCTTAATTCCAAAATCTGTTGTATACATATGTTTGGTCATCTTGTTGGTTTAAGGCCGCAGCTCCATTGTATAACATATTATTGTTTACTTTCTTATCGATACAGGTAATTTTTCACCTATAACAAAGGCCTGTAATTAGGGCCATATCTGTTGTATATATCTCCTATGCATGATGGTTTAGGGCCACAGATCCATTGTTTTCCTATATTATTGCCTACTTTTTACCGTTACATCTTTTTTATATTTATTTTCGTTGCTTTGCTTTACAATTTATGTTAACCTGACAGTTTAAGGCTGCAGGTAATTTTTCATTTATTAATAAGGCTGCTGTTTAAGGCAAGTATCTGTTGCTTATATCTCCTATGTTGTCTGGCGGTTTAGTGCTCGGATCGGGGATTATACTATATTATTGATTGCCTACTCTTTTACCGGTACGTTGTCTTATTTTATGGTGTGTTGCTTTGCCGTACAATTTATGTTTACCTGACAGTTTTAGGCTGCAAGCAAACGTTTCACCTTTTAACAAGGCTGTTTATTAAAGCCATTATTTGTTGGATATATCCCCTATGTTGTATGACAGTTTAAGGCCGCAGATACATGTTGTTTTGTTTTTTTTTCTTCATGATTGCTTACTCCTTTAAGTGGGCATCTTCTTACTTTACTTTTGTTGTTTTGCTGTAAAAGTTACGTTTCCCCGACAGTTAAAGGCTGCAGGTAGTCTTTCACCAGTTTTACTAGCGCTTTTACTTTATACAAATATTGGTTGTTTTATGTCTGACTGGTTAAGGTCGCAGCTCCAATTATTTACATATAGGTCTAAGTCAATTTTGTTGACAATAAGGTTAAGCAGTTCTTATTAACACTGCTTTTTTCTGGCAGTGTTTTTCTTATGGAGCATACACATATAATTAAGTTATGCTTATTCTAGTGATCGTTGAACACCAATCCTATTGTTTTCAATTAATTTACTTCACTAGGTTTTATAATTTGTTATTAATTAGCAGATGGATGATTTAAGCCTAGCTTATAATGCTTATTTGTCCTTAATTTTCACATATCTGACCTTAATCGTAAGGCTACGTTTATATTCATTCAGGGGCAACTACCCCCTTTTCGAATTGCGGTCCTCTCCCGTACTTCATGGGCGGCGGGGTTCCCGTTCCGGTCCCCTTTGTGGCGTGTTTTTACCACCCATTATGCCTTTCTGGAAAGAATCTGTTCTATTTTTATCTTTTTTATGGCATTTTATAATAAATGCCCGTTTTCAATCAACAATATTGTGTTTGTTCTTTCCTTCAAGTCATACGAGTCCGTCCGGTCTATGACCTTTTCATTACCACCGAGGACAATACATAAATAATATTTTATGCACACATAAAAGATTTTATGTCATTGTACGATTTCTTAATTGTTGAACATTATATTGGTTCAAGCCTTATATTTAATTACTTGTGTATAACCTCAGGGTGGGGTCACATGGGCTCTTTTGACCAATCAAATTCAGTGTTGGCCATTGTGGCCCTTTGTATCCTTTTAGACTAACGAGGAATCCAATATGGTCGAAATTAACAACCCACCTCCACCCCTTCTCCGCCATAAGGTTTTGACTCCCGTACTATGTATGTTTTTACCTGTGTGTAAAACACATTTGTTTCTTATTTTACTGTTATGCGCATCAAATATTTTTCTTTTATACTTATTTTGGGCGTGTTTTTCCCGCCGTCATCACATTCAAATTCATGTTTTTGTATGTGTATATACGCGTGGCGTGTTTTTACCACCCATTATGCCTTTCTGGAAAGAATCTGTTCTATTTTTATCTTTTTTATGGCATTTTTTACCACCCATTATGCCTTTCTGGAAAGAATCTGTTCTATTTTTATCTTTTTTATGGCATTTTATAATAAATGCCCGTTTTCAATCAACAATATTGTGTTTGTTCTTTCCTTCAAGTCATACGAGTCCGTCCGGTCTATGACCTTTTCATTACCACCGAGGACAATACATAAAACTAAATATGGTTTAAGTGCATCGCCATAAAATTAATGAACATTCCAGAAATAATGCCCAACGTACGTGTATGTATTTTGAACTCGGTAAGAACAAACAGGTAATGAATAGACAAAATATGAGGAGTTCATACAATATTAAGTTAAGAAGCAGCAAATACTAAAGAAGCAGCAAATACTATTTTTCCTTATGGAATTCCATACAATCAGTAACGAATGCGGCAAAATATTTAATAACAATATGGTATTTTGAAAAGAGAGTAAGCTTTCAAATTTAACTAACTTTGGCCAGTTGGATCGAATATAATTTTGTTCGTAGATCTTAATAAATTGAGCAAGTTATAATGAAGTGATAATCAGTTTATACAAAAGCTGATGCGCGACAACAATAATTATTGTAAATACTTTTTAGTGTGGGTAATTTATATGAACGCATGGTGATCATATTATCAATTTTACATACAGTATGAACATGAAATAGGTTGTCATATTCCTATAATGTTTTATGGACTTAATTTTACGATACCAACTTTGTTTGTTCCTGCAATCATGTAAAAAAAAATAACATATGCAACGCGAAATGGAAAATGAATAAAAGCGAAGGTGTACACATTTTTATACCGAATGAGACGTGAGGACATGACAATACCTACTAGTACTACACAACAGAAAATGATCACAACAATGAGTTGATGAAAGTTTTATTGAATACCGATCTGTACACGTATCATGCAAAAGAGTCTTGTAGATAAATCTATCTTTTTACAATAAAACTATGTATTCATAGGAAATGACCAGAATTTGGTCGCACGATTAAGATGTTGATCTATTAAACCATTAGAGTCGTGCAAAGATAAAACATACCGATAGGTTGTATATGAAAACACGGACTCTAGATGAGACGGATATGAAACGGGACCGTATCGGCAAAAAGCTTGTCGATACTTTGTTACGTAACCAGTAGCTATCGATTAGCGTACATCGAAGCGCCGAGGTTATACTTTTTGATGTACCCACTCACGTCTTTTTTTAAATTATACTTTCATTTCTAGGCCGATTTTGACAAATTATATATCATTAGAAAGCCTACGTTACGTAGTTTTCAGATATATAAATATCTATTATGCTTTTCTTCTGATTTGGGCAGCCCGGCGAGTATTAACTTTAACTTTGGCAAATATCACACCGTTTTAGAGTCTAGATTTACGGTTGACATGTTCGTACTTTATACCGTATTGTAGCGTTTATATTTGGAGTTCAGTTTTAAAAATTACATCTTGCTTAGGAGAATAGAATTATGTATACGATAGAAAAAAAATGGTTTTAAAAATGAAGTTAAGAAAAAAATGACTTTGTACGAAAGTATCGCGCGGTCCTAACGCAGAAAACTGATGCTACGGTCTTGGCAATTATGCTTTTGTTTAGATACCGGCCATTTAATTTCCTTTGTCATGATTATTATATTTTTTATGGAATATATTGAAATATTTTGTTCACGAAACATATCAATAAAGCTAAATATTAATGAAGCTTAATAAATTAACGATTTCAGCTCTTGTTTATAATACAGACAGGGTGTTAATTTTATTACGAGACAGCGTATATAGCAGACCCTTTTGATATTTTTCTGCCGGGATTTTCAAGAATCTTTAAATAATTTTAATTAATTGATAATTTAAGTTAAAAAACCTTTCATATAATTATACATATTAACCTCTTTGAAAATTAACAACAAACGATGAATGTTTTGACACCCATTTTATTTGAAGTATGCAAAGCCGAAAAATATCAAGAGGGTCCGCTATATATTCTGTCTCGTAATAAAATTAACACACTGTCTGTGTTATAAACAAGAGCTGGTTGAGAGCGTGCCATTAATGGGTATTACAATCAAGCACTCCCACCCCTGATGAGGCTCATATAAAATTATCACCCTTTCATCGTTAGAAACAAGAGCTGAAATCGTTAATTTATTAAGCTTCATTAATAGTAAGATTTATTGATATGTTTCGTGAACAATATATTCGATAAAAAATATAATAATCCCGGCAAAGGAAATTTAATGGTCGGTATCTAAACAAAAGCATAATCGCCAAGACCGTAGCATCAGTTTGGAGCGTTATGACCGCGAGCTACTTTCGTACAAAGTCATTCCTTATTTACTTTATTTTTAAACCCATTTTTTTCTATCGAATACAGAATTCTATTCTCCTAAGCAAGATTTAGTTTTAAAAACTTAACTCCTAATATAAACGTTACAAATCTGTATAAAGTACGACCATGTTTACCGTAAATATTGATTCTAAAACGGTATGATATTTGCAAAAGTTAAAGTTATAACTCGCCGGGCTGCCCAAATTAGAAGTAAAACTTCATATATATTTATATATCTGAAAACTACGAAAGGTAGGCTTTCTAATGATATATAATTTGTCAAAATCGGCCGAGAAATAAAAGTAAACATAGAAAAAAGACGTGAGTGGGTACATCAAAATGTATAACCTCGACGCTTCGATGTACGCTAATCGATAGCTACTGGTTACGTAACAAAGTATCGACAAGGTTAAACGCGCGTGGGTAAAACATAAAATGTGTATTTCTCGTGTTTAACTCGCTATACATCCATTAATAACAACGGAAATATACTAAAAGTTATATTTTTTGAAAGAGGAATTAATAAGCAACAAGATAACGTATAAACCATTAAAATCGGATGATTAGTTTGTGCATAAATTTGAATTGACTACAGTAAGGGTCAAATACTCGTTTCAACTCCTGTCAATATACGTTCCGTGATGAAAAAAACATTATCTCTCAAAGATTGACTTCCCGCAAAAGTATTTTTTACGCCAGATTTCGTTTATCTCCTTTTTATTGGTAGTCTTTCTTTATGATTTGTTTAAAAAAGAACTATATTTAAATATCACAGTTACTTGATATTTCTGGTTTAAATGCTTTTAAGATTATTAATACTGGTTTTGGTTAAATCATCTTTTAATTTAATAAGTTTACTTAGTTGAAACTAGTTTTACAACCTTCGTACGGCTTCATCTTGCGTTACACGACTATGATATTTATGTGAGAACTATATGAATCTTTGTCTCTTCAGATTTTAAATAAAGACTAAATGTAGCTGATACTATTTCGGTTAGATTTTATCGTGTCCCCGAAAGTAAAGGTGCTGGTGCTCTTGTCTGTATATAACCAAAGAGTAGTAAATTAGTAAATATATTGGAATATATCACCCTGTATTGCTATTTAATATGAATTAAGAAGCAATGGCGTCAAATTTGTATATACATTAAAATAGTTAATAAATAATCCTGACCACGTGTAAGGTTTTGAGCTCCTTGAAACTGTTTACCCCCATTGCTTTTGAACGACCGTTCCTAAGCGTTGACTCCAATTTTTCATGTATATGGGTAGTTAGGTACGTGAGAGTCTTATCTAGATCGTTTGTTTTGTGCATCATTGTTTGGAAATAGGTTGATTACTATAACTAAAAGGTTGCATTGTATAAAAAATCATGAATTGAAAGAATCCAAACAGTATTTACACTTGTTTGTAGGTTCAGCGTATTTAAGAAAATTTATTACAGTCATGATTGAATATTTACAACAACATAAAATTCTCTTTTTAAGCTTATTTCGAAGAACATCGACATTTGTTTTCTAATTTTTAATAGTATTTTTTTTTAATATTGATAATTAATAAACCGAATGAAGAGTTTAAATGAAACAAATGTCTAAATTAAAAAAAGTAATGGGAACTATATTTAAAGATGGTTTTATTTAGTTAAATCAGTATGTCATATTTTTTTAACCACTCTCAATGCGTATGCTTTGCGTTAAGTATATTTTTTTCAAACGCCCCAATCTGTTTTAAATGTTGACATTATAATTAAAAAGCTTATGTTTAATGAACGAGTTGACAAAAAGCAAAAATGAAAAACAACTAACACTGATCTCAGAGGCGTATCCAGAAAATGTTCAGAGGGGGGGGGGGGGGCTGAATTGGGGAGGGTGCGGGAGGAGTGTCCCCTCCTGACGTTGATTTTTTTTTTGAAATGGCACCTTGAAATGACGCAATTTCATGCTATCTTATCAGCATTTTGCATGATAAAAGTGCATGTAAAACAAACAAGAACTTTAGTTCAGACATCAAGTGTGACAGACAAACAGACACACTGGGGTAAATCAAATGTCTCTCACACCACTAAAGTGGTGGGAGACATAATCTTTATCCAGAAATTGTTAACAGTGTTAGATGGGTGGACCTCCTAATTAACCATGTTGGATATCCTACTAAGTCACCCTCTTGTATGGGTAGATATTTATCAAACTTGGTTGTAATCATATTATGTATTATCTTGTTGAGTCTTGTGGTTCAAAAACTGTCAAATAAGGCAAAGTCATTGATAAACCTTTTTTACAAATTATAAAAATAACATTTTAACAACACTTTTTATTTCAAGTTCTATCAATGCGGATGTTCGAATGATGATAGAGCGGTAGATTTTTGCTCCATGGCTCCAGGGGTCAGTGGTTCGAGTCCCATTGAGGTTTATTTATTTTTTTAAGTCTTTAATTGTATTCTTGTTTTTTTATTGGAGAATTTTAGACCCAATGCTAACATTTATCAATATAACGCATTTAATGACAAACTATAATACATGCCAAAATCTGTGAAAAGGCCCCTTTAAAAATTCATCAAAGAAACTTACCGAAAAATTAATGAGCCATTTGTAAACATTTACCTATAGCTAATCAAATAGAGTAGCTTATCACTTACAGTCAGTGAAGCGTGCAGTTTAGCTGGCGAAGGTTAGATCGTCTGTACACATGCCTGGGGGCTCATCACACAAGTGGATTGAAACTATAAGGGGCTCATTTAAAAAACAAAAATTGTATCTTCCCAGCCAGCTGGGGGGGGGGGGCTTTAGCCCCCTAGCCCCCCCCCCCCCCCACCTAAATACGCCTCTGGATCTGCAAAAAGAACATACACACGTAAACATTATAATTAGCATCCGTTAGTCAAAGCATCATACATTTCAATGTTTTTCTAGTTGATCTGTCAGTAAGAACAGAGTATTACGAGATTTGTCAATGTTTTTTTTCGAAGTTACAAAATGCCAGTTTATATTGGAAATGTTGGCACGCAAACACTTCGTTGGATGAGTTCAAGAAGAAACAGTAAAGATTTGAATATATGTAGATATTTACACGAGATACGTTTTATGCAGATAATCATATTCAAAATTAAGTACTGCTATTTTATTCTTTCCGTATGTATAAACTGTTCAAAAACTGTAAATGTACGCCTAGAAAATGTTTTTGTGGTGTGACATTGTAGTAAAGCATATTTCGTCTCATCTAGAATGTAAAATACTGTCTTGGGACACACAGAAATGAATTACAGCTGCAGTCATGTGAAGTGAACAGATAATTATTGATCTCACAAATCCCAGAGCGCACTTCACTGCGTGACATTTCCACGAATTTACATGAATTATTGTGAATGCAAAATACACATGGCAGCATTTTCCAACTTTACATTAAATACTTAGTACTAAAATCATTAATTCCGGAAGTTGTGTTTTAAACGTTACATGATATTACAAGTTAATACAATCGTTTTTAAAACTGGTCTCTTTAGCATTTTACTAGTTAAAAAATACATTTTGCAATGAAGGCATCTTTTCCCAATATTTACCTGCATGTTTGATAATGTAAGATTGAAAACTACGCATAGTCAGAGTTGCTATTGTTTGCGATTAAATCTAATCTGAGTGAATACGAATTGAATGTGTTTTTTCAGAGTTAATACTGTTAGCGTTAAATCTATTTGTTTGCAGAAGGCAGAACATATAAATAACTTAATAGATTCATAAAATAATAGAACAGTTTGCAACAGGGAGCTAATCATGACTAATTACTTACACCCATACATCGAATTCATTTTTGTTTACGTGTTACCAAATTATTAAAAAAAATCAAAACTATTGAGTAATGAATATTTTAATATTACTCTCGTATTACAAAAAAGACGGTCTTTATGTTTCGCAACATTCGAGGCATTTAAATTCACGTAGCCTGAAACAGTATCGCGCACTTTTTTTGAATTTGTTTATTCTCGTGATATTTGTCATTTATACTTAGATATTATTCATATGTTTGATGTTGCCACATAACCAAAACAATTCACCGAATGCGATTACGTTTTCCTAATTAGTTTCCTCTTGAATAGTATGGTTAATTTAAAATAAGCTTTGTTTATTTGAAAAGTGTTTGAAACATGAACATCGTATGGTACATATTATGGTTAAGCTTTGAATTCTAAATAGTACATCACTCGATTTTCATGTCTTGCTTTGTAAATGCTAAGCACTAACACTTTGTTTTAATCCTACACATATTTCTGATTAAATATTGGTGCGATGATAGTTATCACTTGGTATTTAAGACTGTTGCGATATCCGCTGTGTTAAGTAAACCACAATTTTAACATGTCTCGCTTTTGAGATGGCAATAGCAAAGTTAGCTCGTATGTTACACTGCCTATAATATCATTAAATGGGAAGATAACTGAATATGAAGGCAATCGGAACTGCGAATCAATCTTGTAAGGCAAAAAAGTCATTTCTTTACACAATCATCGCCAAAATATTAGGGAATGTGCGTAAACGAAACTTTTTTTGTTAATTGTGCTACGTTTCAGCAAGAATGTCAATGAACAATACAGAACGTTTCAATAAGAATACCAATTGAAAACAGATCTCTTTCCCATCTCTACCTTTACTTCTGGTTTAGTTATTTCTTTTAAATTTATAGTTTATTAAGTTTGTAGCATTATTTTTTACAACTCATTTAAGCGAATTTAACAAAAATGTTTTAAATCTCAACATTAAATGCCAAAACATTTCACAAACTATTAAGGATTGTCGGATATGTTGAAACTAATAACTTTGTTTACGCCTTATTAGCGTATTGGTATCATTTAGTTTTTATTGATTTTTTATTACTTTAATTCATTAACCTAGTGTCGAATTATGTGTTTCTTAACTGTTAAATTATGTAAACATCGTAAATTACTTGAATTTAAACCTGAGATCAAGCAGGGCCAATTCTTTTGCAAATGTGCAAACTTCGTTTTATAAAGGCCGTTGTCTTTCAGCGTTCCACTCGTTGATTTTATATCTCAATGAAGTCGTCTTATCCATATTGTGATCATTACTCGACCTGAACGGAAACTACGGTCTTGTCGCAAAAAAGAGATAAAACCGATCTCAAAGAAAGACCCGTGTTAGCGTTTGATTCATTTAACAGCTCTGTGTCGACGTGTTCATGAATAGCAATATTAAAATCAAATGATTGATACATTCATGTTGCGATCTGTTGTAATCTGAATCCTTTATTTATATATATATATATATATATATATATATATATATATATATATATATATATATATATATATATATACTTGTTGTTAAAGATTTATCCAAATCTAATTTGATTTCTCAATTTATTCAACGACAATAACATACTAGTATTTTAATTTTGCGAAAACACCTTTACTGGCAAATAACTGGACAGGAATGTATAAATATTTAATGATTGCGAATGCATACATCACCAATGGCTCTTAAAATATTATTGTATTGTGTACATCAACAATCTTTGTCTCTTTAGTTTTACACCTACGTTTTTTTAGCAATGCAGAAGTAAAATATGCTTCACACATATAGATTTTTTTTTTACATAAACGCACCACATGCAACGTACGTACGCCATATCAGACTGTATCATTAGTCAGAAAGTACTTAATAAAATGATACGCCTATAGCATAACAAGCAAATCAGTGTACATTACTTTTTTGCTTGCTGTGCGAATTTAGTTACAAATCAATGAGACACATTAATTTCTGTAAACGATGCCTTCATTTACGTTAGTTATTTTCCCACAAATCGTCGAAAAACAGAAATTACAACATTTATCTAAGTGATTAGTGTCTGGAAATGTAAAAGAAATAGCAACAAAATTTACATTTAGTAAGTCATGTTGCGTAAATGATTATGAGTTTCATTGTGGTTCTTTCAATGCTCCAAACACATAATTCTAAATGGCACCATGGCGTATTTCTTCTATACCTTCAAACGGAAACACTGGCATGTTAACATGCATCTAGTTTCTAGATAAAACTAATCAGTCAGATCGTAATCAGTTGAACGATACATATCCAATGTACGCAAGTGCTTCGGTAAGCAATACTTTTGCCATGCATATTGATGAGAGAGGATTACATAAGCCAGACAGTGTATCCGACCGGTTGACAAGCGTACCCTATTGCTTCCCCATGAGGAGAAATGTAATGCCTCGGTCACACTGTCACGAATCAGAGCTACGAATGAGCTACGATTCAATCGTATACGAATGACTACGATATTGTCAAACTTCGTAGTCCGCCACGATTTCGGTAAGGAGCACATCGATGTGAGTACGGATTTCGACGCATCTACCATCAAAATGTTGATAAACGAACAAGGAAAGGTACGGACTGCTACTGATCGACGCGACTTATTACGGAGCGCCACGAATCGGTACGATCAAACTACGAATCCGCTACGGTCTGGTACGATTAAGTACGATGCTACGCGAATCAGTACGATCAAACTACGGATCCGTTACGGTCTAGTACGGGTAAGTACGAAATAGAACAGTCCGCTAAGAAGCAGTGGGAATTGCGACGGACTGGTACGGACAGGTAGGAACGAACTATGATTGAACATTACGCCCACAGCCTCTTGTATTCTGTATGTATGTATGTATGTAGGCCCGATTCTGGTGAAGTTTCTAAAAGCCGCCGGATCTTCAGCCATCAGTTCGGCCATCAAAGTCTCGTATTGGCCGAGAGCGGGTCGTCTTAAAAGCCAGTGTCTTATCCACCACCTCCTTTTTCTTCTCTGACCTGATAAAGTATGTAATTATTGATGTACAAATATAGATTATGCTTAGGAAAGTTTGAATAATTTTGTATTTTATTATGTCGGCTATTAATTTAACAATTATTAAATCACGTAAAAGTAAGAGCAATATTCAAAAGTCATATGAGCCAGACACTTACCTGCAATTTAAAAAATGTATTACTAGTAAGTTCAAATTCTAATATTTTCAAAATACGTAACCTTTAGCACAAAGCTATACTAGTTATACGATATTGAATCAGTATTACCCCTGTGCATATCGTCAAGCAGCTCGACTACGGCCTCTGCATTTTGTGACATATCAATAACCAAGTGTAACAAATTTATCGCAAACGCAATTTGCTAGCGGTTCATGACTGTGAAGTCAACAAATGCAATAACAGTTGCTTTAATTTCAATGATGTATTTCAGTTGCAATTTATTGTAGTTGACCGTACATGTCCGTACTGTTTCGTACTGAAATGTAGTACATCGTACAAGATCGTGCAAATTCCTGCCTATCCGTAGTACAACGTACTAGAACCGTGGCTTTCCGTAGTATATCCGTGTAATAATCGTAGCTAATACGTAGCGTAACCGTACCGCTCCGTAGTTCTTCGTATCAATCCGTAGAAGTCCTTGAAAATACTTGGGCCTACGAAAAGGTACGGACGACTACGGTGTCGTTACGAACTAGTACGGATCAGTACGGTTTAGTACGGACTGCTACGGATACGCTACGGTCGATAAATTCGTAGCAATTTTTTGAACATGTTCAAAATTTGTCAAGAGTCGCTACGGACATCCAAAAACCACTACGACTGATCACGGATCAAGTACGGAGAGCCACGGTCCAGTAAGGATAGCTACGAACTGTGCCGAAAAGTATTCGTAGCTCGTTCGTAGCTCTGATTCGTGGCAGTGTGACCGAGGCATAACTACGTGTGTTATTGATATTTCAGATACGCGAGAAGACCAGCTACAGTTATAATGAGCATATAGTTAAGAGGTCAGACAGACATCAGTTATTCAATTCGTTATATACGTGAATCAAGTCTTTACTATGCAGGCGATTGATAATTTAAAAAGTCATAGGCTTTAAATCCGCAAGACATGAAATCAATTGAGTGAGTTCATCTATACCAATTTATTAACTGGCAAGGTTCGGCACTAGTGATATTTTAGTTATTGTATTATACAAACACTTTTTAATCCAAATGTTTACTTTCTCAGATTATGTAACGTATCTTTCTTCATAGAACTCGCGCCATAGATTTTGGTAACAAGTAAAATACTTTTCAACTGATCTTTTTCACAACGACTCAACTCATCAGTCGATCGTAGATCGTAGAATTATGAGGTCATGCCTACGCCAACAAAATGCATAGCTTTTCGCTAATACAAAAGTCGTGTAAAAATTATGTCTTTTCAAAGAATTATTGATTTACTTCAATGAATGAATTGATAAATAACATTAAGGAAGGAATCTCAACCTTAGAAACAGTGCCCTTTTATTGATCAAAATAGTTATTACCACTTGTAATTGCATACTTGAATTTTACATTAATTGCAATAAACAAAAAGAACAGAAAAGGATTGTACACGTCATGTTTTTGTTGATCCCTTTAAGGAAATCAAGTTTTACTATTCACTTTTAATAACCAGTTATTATATTCGAAAAGATGGATTTATGCATTTACAGACTTGTGAGAATGTGTGGTTACTTAAAAGCTAAAATTGTTTAGGTTAATTCATAATGGAACATGTTTAGACAAGATTATTAAATTTGAATTTTCCTCATTCTGGAGGGAAAGAAAACCAGGTTAACTTTTCATGATATAGTTACAATGGATGACAAAATTTCAATTTGTTCATTTGTTTATATTTCTTTATATATAAACATTTAATTAAAATTGCTGTAATGTATTAATTGATGCTTTGGATAAGATATTTCATTTATTGGTAATTGTTGTTAAAGAATACGGTCGAATCGCCATTATACGTTAAACCAAAGATTTAAAAGGCATCCATTACTAGTGAAATCAAACTGATTTCACACCAGATATGCTGTTGCATGATCTAAAATTTGACAAATAGACTGCAGACTTCCGACGAGAATTCAAAATGGAGATCATTCGATTCCCCGAGGTAAGTAGATGTAAGTTCGATCGGTCTCGGACGCTCTGGTAATTGGTTTTATATTTACATTCTACATATATTTTTTTAAATTAAAACCTATTGCATTCAATACAATTTAAATGTCTTATCAACCAAATACTAGTTTGTGGTATGACAGTGTGATATATTGTTGTTGTTGTGAATATCTAGTATCTTGAAACACCGTGTACGTATTGGCACCGGCCCTTAGCAATTATTATTATAATTTCATTTTTAAATGTTTCTTTATAAAACTACAAGTATGTGTTTCTTACTTTGTTACGTAATTTCAGGATTGACTCGCGATCGAGAACCATTATTGTGTCTGACAAATATTTTAATTATAATTACATGGTGTATTGTATGTATTTGCTCGTCTTCAATGGGGAACTCATGTATGACAGTCGTGGCTTAGCTGAGGTTCACTTGATCGGATTTATATAGCGTTCAGTATCGATATCTTTCAATGATACACAACAAAAGATATTTCTCAAAATTAAACATATTCAGTATAGGAAAAATAAGCAATACTGTCGATGCTATTTTTCATTTTATTTCATGAAATCGAGTTACATAAATTGGTTTATCTTGTATATTCACTTCGTTTTGTTAGGGTCAAAGAGGTAATTTTTGTTATTTTTTTGTATGTGTGAAGTCTGTTTAGAAAATATAATCTCAAGTATAAAATTCGTGTATGCGTTATATATTTGTTAATAAATTAAAGCAAACACATACTTGTTCACATCAGTATGCATGTTTGTTTTCTTAAAATGTAGAATCCTGCGTAAATAACGTAAGACTATTGTCGAAAGTGTCATGCTATAAAATAGTATGTTTAACGGACTTACAATTTAGAAAGCGATCTCAGATATTAATGATCTTACTTTAATCACAAAGTACATTTCTTATATGAGTTTGAAATAATTAAATAACATATTTGAAATTAAATTATAAAGAATAAAGGAAAAAGTGTACACATAATGCACATTTACATAGACTGCATTGATTGGATAACAACACGTACAAATATTGTCATTGAGTGACGAGTATCATCCAACCGAAGAAATACTTATTTACACAAATGATTATCACTGCTGTTAGCCCTGTCCGGTTGATAGAATGTCAACATTGTAATTAATTTCTTCTGAAATGAAACTAACACGCTGCACTTTTCAAGAAGACATCTTGAATCCCTATCAAGTACACTGTCTGAAAGGCATAATCCTTTCAGTGGCATTACAATGGCAAACCCACAGCTTTCATAAGCACTGGCTGATAGAGTCTTGTGGTCTAAGACATTGGCGTCATTCCTTTAGATTGATTATGATCTTGATTTCCTGTTAATGCGAAATCTACAAATGGAAAACATGATATGTCGGCATTTGTAATTCCATAATTTCACTGATAGTTAAATTGCTACGACACAACGACTAGGATCAACTCAGTACAAAATTTACCACCACATCAAAATAGGATTTATGTTATCGTTTATACTATAGATATTACGAATCATATTTAAAACCACTCTACTCTCAGGGTAAGAGAGTGAAATATATAGAGATAATTGCAGAAATAGTTGTGGACACCTATATATATTTAGAACGTTTTTTGTTACAATATATTAATATTGGACCCATCAAGTCCTTTATTCAGACAATTTCGTATACAAAACAGCACATGGTTATACATATGGCAACACGATGCAACACGTAAAAATAATTCAAACTGTCAATGAAAACAGCATTCGGGATCTAAACATGCTTTACAGCAAGCCCAACCTTAATCTTGCCAAGTGTAATTATTACCACATACATAAATAACATTAACCACATAGCATTGGCATTCAAATAAAGAAGCAAAGCAAGAACACATCCAACTAATTCTACTGTAGTTTAATCCAATTGTTTGATTCTCTACAGTGAACATAACTGCAACTTCTTCGGAAACCTGGGCCATATAGTAGACATTCAAGGTAATCGAAATATACCTCAGAAAGAAAACGTAAAACAAACTGTGAAATGCTAATTGTTAATAGATTATATGAACATACACATTATTTGTATTTTGAAATTTTTAATAATTATAAGCAGTTGTTTAGTATTGATTGAAAAGATTATAACAACAGTTCGAGGGCTGTGTTTGAAAATCTGGGTATCTAGTGTAGACACGTTATGCAACCCGAAAATAGGAACTGCTTTTATTTTGACTTAACGTTTTCTTGTCCGTACGCCCTATTAATTACCAGTTTTCATACACGTTAACCAAATACTTCATGTATAAATTCGTGTTAAACTAATATATCGCGATGCGCATATGAAAAAATGTTTTAATTTGCAAAAAGAGTGTGATTATATTTATTAAAGAATTGTACTCAGCATGTGCAAACATATACTGATTGATTGAAAGACTTACAGATAAACAACCTATCAGATATTTTTTAAAGTAAAGACATATAATACTCTTTTGAATAAAAAGACTGTTCTAGTGTGTAACCCCCGTTTTGGACATTTTCTTATAAGACACCGTTTAATAGCTTAAGTAAAATATAAGGTTAAAAATCAATCTTACTATAAACGGTTTTCAGAAAACATGTCTTGAGAAATACAGCATTGTATTTTTTTATTATCACGTTTCTTTTTGTAATGAAAAACATATTCTTGTTTTAACAACTTATTTTTTAAAGTTACGTTTGTCGAAATCATTTACTCATGAACAGATAATCGCATACTTAACTAAATGAGAATTAATAAAGAACTCTCTGGTATATGACCGCACGCAAAAGACTATTAACAATAAAGTCAAAGGCACCACGTTTTTCGCACAGACTATTTTTCATCATGTTGTTATTAATCGTTAGGTATTAATTATAAAAATGCAGCATCAGTACTTCAACAAACTGACACATTTGTTTCCATTTTTTATGTATAACTCATATATGAGTTATCTGTATTTAAAACATCATCAATATATCTCTTGATTTTTAATGCTTGGTTTTCTCACAGATAGGTTTAAGTTTTAATTGCATGAATAAATAATACAAGCAATCTAGTATCATATTGCACATTTCCAAATGTTTTTTGTTGTTTTTTTGGGTGTGTGTTGTGTGTGTGTGTGTGGGGGGGGGTCTGACAAGACAAGTGACCAATTGCCAAAAAGTACGGCATAATGCGAAACAAAATTGGTAATTTGTTTAAATCTTCAGAATAGCGATTGTAATACTAGATGATCGCATGATATAGCTTTTACTAAGCATGTTTCATTAAAATATCGGAACAATGAAGTTAAATTGCCTTATTCATATTTTCAAAGTTTAAAAATCAATTTTTTTTTCGGTGTTTTCATTCAACAACTTAGTGCCAACGTGTTAATGGACATACATCTAAGAATGCAATTAATAATCTGGCATGGATGATCTTCAAATATTGCGACGTGTTTTAATTTGATTTCTTCTAATGTTGCTGAGTGGCCATTTTCAATAAACGTGTCCAATGAACTTTCATCTCGGTTTATTTCTTGTTGATGTTTGTTTTCTTAATCTTTATTGCGTTCTAGATCAATTCATCTACATTAAGACACAATTTTATTTAGCATATACGCTTGTCCTGGGCTAGCACTCGGCAAGAAACATTAATATGATAAATTTCCGTGGTAGGATTCTTGTTTCAAAAATGAAATCTAACTTATTAATGTGGTATCCGAATAAAAAAGGCATAATAGTTTTAAATACTGTCTATAAACGAGAACGCGTAGTAAAATAGAAATTATAAGTTTACGGTTAACAAATTGTCTACCGATAACTATTCAATGTTTGTGTCTTTTATTATGTAATTTTACACAGCAGGTAGAGTATTTATATTTTATCAGTAATTGTTAGAGAATGTGTAATAGTATAAACAACAAATATATATACACACTTTTACGTTCTTTTGGTTCGTTTTTTAATATAATATATTTACCATATAAAACAAACGGACCCGTAGAATGATATGAGAATTTTCAATAACGTAAATAAATATCTCTAAAATGATATTTACTATATCGATTCAATCATATATCAAAGATAATTCCAAGACATTATGATATATGCTCAATTTGGTAAGTTACATTTCTTTATTGCTTCTAAATACTTAAGCTTTTAAACGACAACCCGAACATTTAACAAATAAAATTAGCATTTAACAAATAAAATAAGAGTTGCCCACTCATCTAAAGATCTTAAAGACGTACATATTCAGAAATTCGTGTACAGAAATAGATACCACTAACTTGTAGGCAACTGTCAATGTGTCTAGTTTCCAAATAATACTTATCACTCATAAGGATACTAAACCAATGTCTGAGCTGGGACACAAGTGCTTCTGTAAGCAATACGTTTGCCATGGAATTGATGAAGAGGATTACATCTGTCTGAAAGGTCTGACAGGGATCTAAAATGTCGATTTTACAGAGCCAACAGTAATGATTGGGAGTTTGTTTAGAAGTCGCAAACACATCAATTGTTCACTCCTAGATCTGAGTTAAATTACATATTAATATCCAGACAATTATCTTTTTTAAGTACATTGCAAGTATTTATTTAATTGTTATTTTGTGATTATTCAGTTGACAATAATCACAATTTTAAAGTATTCCTACTAAAGAAATTAAATTTGTAATAAACAATACAAAACAAAAATATAAAGATTTGAATTGAGAATGAAACAGCAGAATAAATAAAGAATGCTATTTAGCTGTTCATACAGGTATATACATTTCATATATTTGTTATGGTTACATTAAGATTAATATGTGAAATCAAACGTGCGGTTTTATTATACATAAGAGTAAGAATTGCACACACGTTCATTTGTTGAAAAAAAAACTCAGGAAGTTTTAGTACCTTTACACCGCCAAGTTCTAAGCTAATGGAAATTATAACAAACGGTTTATTAACACACATGCCTTTGCGGTGAAATAAGATTAAAAACATATGCCTGTTGTTGCGAATAAAGTATTAACGGATTAATTATTTTTTGAACTTGCTATCGTTTTTATGTTTAAGCACGCCAAACAGAATTGGCAGTGAAATATTTGGTATCGCTGATGATGGAAAATTTCACAAACTGTTTCGATTTTGATTTTGGTAAAACAATGTTTATTTTGTGGCAAAAAATCCCACTCAAATTTGACAAACTGCCTTGAAATCGAACATGATTTGATTTTTTCTCGAATATTTTTCAACTTATTATTTTTTTTAATTCACACCTTTTAAGTTATAAAGCTATTATAATTTGTATTGTAAACATAGCATTTTGATGAGGGTATTGTGAACAGAGGCCGAAGGCCGTGGTAAATATTACATTTCACGAGGCAGAGGGGAGCAATATTAACCGTTCTCTAACATATGTCAATGATTTGTACTTTATTATACCGAACAAGCATATTGCCAATACACAAGTAATATGTGCAGATGTCATTCTATAATCAAGAGCTCATCAACATCAATTTTCAAAATATATTTAAGTAAACGACAACCTATTAGTACCTGATTCGATTTTTTTAGATAAACGGTGGTATTTTTTAAAACCTTCACTCGGGGGTAAAATATTGTAGCCCAATCATGATATTTTACGTTACAACGTCATTGCATTTCAAAAGTATGGAATTTACTTGGAAACGGAACTGAGGAATATTAATATGATATAGTTAGTTTGATCTTCAAACTCAGTGTCTGTACTTTGCTGAGAACTGTGTTCAAAGGCTCACCCATTCGGTCTTTACCACTGTATTAGTATTCAAACTGATGAAAATTATGTGATTTAAAATCTTATTTGTAATATTTTGTCCGAATTACACTGATATCGCAAACTAGATTTGTGTGCAGTATTTTTATATTGTTGTTACGTTCCAGTTCTTCGACTCTTATGTTATAAATTCAACAGACATTATTTTAGATTAATATTAAAATAGTATTTAATAAAACCTTAAATACTTAAAGCATTGTGTAATAAATGACAATACAAGCAGTATAAACAACATAACCGTGAACACCGAACGTAAAAATGATAATGCTGTTATCGCCGCCCTGGTACGGTCAAAGCAAAAAGAAACGACAACATTTAAGTTTAAAGCCGTTTGTTATAGTTGATACACTTTTCTAATATAAAATTACAATCTTATTATAAGTTATTAATTCAATGTTTTAACCACATGCTTATTTTCGCATTCTTTTTTTTCTAAGATTATTCATCTTTATACCTATTTAATAGTACGTAACTATGTTGTAGTGGGGATTCAAACGGCACATCTTTCTTTTCAAGGGTTCCACTTTCTGATTACAATTTGATTGTCGCTTGGTCTAGGGTCTTAACACTGTCAGGGCGGTGGGCAGATAATATTAGAATGTATCGCCTTGTTTTGCTATATTCAACAATGCGCTTCGAGAGATCAGGGAATTGCTGTTCATTATAAATATTTCAGTTGTAATTTAGTCTCCTGTGAATACTCCAAACAATCAAGTAAGAACATTGTCTGTATTAAACGTTATGTTTCTTATTAAATATTCCCTATTTAAGTAATTATATTTGGGAATATGCCGTCAAAGTTTTTCGGTCGACGACAAATTCTATAATTTAACATCAATTTAAATTGTTTGAGATCTCACGAAAACAATACTCAAACAATAAACTAAATGAAGTATCTATTAACGCTCTTAAAATACTTTTTGGTATGTGATTGAATAATCGTTATTACGGAAATTTTCGCCTAATTTGAATATCTGATAACACTAAAGGAAAACGTTATTTTTAATTGCTAAATTAACTAACATTTTATTGATTTATAAAAAAAAAGAAAATTACTGCATACACTTCATATTATTATTATATGCTTTTCATAGATTTTGAATAATGATATTTTTTTTATTGTCACATGTTACTTCATTAAAAAAAATATCAGTTTTTATTTCGTTTGATGATGAAAAAATTTAATATCATATAATGTTACTGAACTACATGTGTGTTCAGTGAAAAAAGTTTTTTCCAAAATAATTGTGAAAGTTGAAATTTTCAAAACCAATTAATTAATTTAAACATCGACGTGCTTTCATTTTTTATGATATGTGATTGAATCGAATCCATGAAATTCCACGCTGATAACGATACATTATACTATATATGTATAATCGAATAAAATGCCACTACAGAAAACGTTTAGAAATATAAATTTGGCAGCTTATCAATGCATATTTCTTAAGACTCTTCAATATAATCAACTGTCCATTTAAAGACAGAGACTTTATGAGGTTGAGAATGTTTGAACAACTTTTCTATTACCAACATCTCACGTCGATGGCACTCAGCTTTGTAAAGTCTTGGACGCGACAACTCATAAACGTAGTAAATGGCCACTTGATGTCACATATGAAAGACTTTTTTACTTCGATGTCAACCTTTAATCTTCCAGGGAACAATTGAACTTGAAAGAAACCTATACCACCTTCAGAAATCTTCCAGATTAAAACTGCTACATAAAAAAGTGCTACAACGCAATCCATTTCAAGTAAACCTAGTCTTTCGTCCGATATAATTTTACCAAAACTAAACAACAGTCTTTGTTCATAGATTTTTCGAAATACCATGACATGAAGGTACATGTATTACAAAAATAAATTTGAAACTCGTTTTATATGTATTTGTGCACACTTAATAAATCAAATAGGATTTAACTGCTAGTTAAATTGCGTCAACATAATAGCTAGCATCAACACACAAATACTACCACCACAACAAAATAGGATTTATGCAATCGTTTATACTATAGATATTATGAATCATAACTTAAAATACTCTATTTTCAGGGTAAGATAGTAAAATAAATAGAGATAATTGCATACATAGTTGCGGACTATTTATGCAATTATCTCTATTTATTTTACTATCTTACCCTATCTTACCTATATATACTTAGAACGTATTTGGTTACAATATATATATATATATATATATATATATATATATATATATTTGCAAGTTGATACTAGATTATAAGCCGTAGATTTTGATTCATGTTCTTTAATTGCTCCTCTAGAAAGGCATTCTAAATTATCCCTCATACTTCTGGAAACTCACCCGCATATTCAAAAGCTGCGCATTTCATAGCTGAAGTAAATAGAATTGATATCAAAAGGCGATAGCCCCAAATGATTTGGATTGACCGTTCCAATACGTTGACCACATGTCGGTTAAAGACGTATTTCGTGTATTGAATTATTAAGGGTATTGGTCATATGCCTAAAATAAAAGACAAATGTACAAGAATGTCTTTTCCTGATAATGTGTCTGGAGTTATATTTTAAATTATTTTCCTCTTTTAAAGACCGAGCAAACTTATTCACCTTATTCATCTTATTCAGTTCATATGCTTCAGAGCACGATGATGCGTTTACTTGCCATGCCGAAAGAGTGCAGTTTAAGAAAGCGTCTCAGCTTTAGAGTTCGAAGATATCGTATGTCTGTATGCTATGGTAAACTTTTTTTTTCGTACGTGTACCATTTTTTGCACTAAAACAAACAAAACAAATTCAAGTCGACATAATATTTTCAAATTACACCGGAGTGTTTATATTAAAGTATATTATATGCATAATATACTATTTAAAACAAGACTGTTGTCAAGCAATATAAGTCCCCTACCGGCTCCACCATTGTCAGAAATTCCAACATTTTTAGATTAAAAAAAAATGTTGCCATTGCAACCATAATTTTTGACGTAGGAACAAAATGAAATGACATGCATAATGTCCATATTGCCATCTTTCCATGTTCCAAGTTTCGTGAAAAAATATTACGAACTTTTAAAGTTATCGCAGGATCCAGAAAACCACCATTTTCAGCAGTATTTCTAGTCTATTTGTTGCCATAGCAACTATAATTTTAGACGTAGGAACAAAATGAAATGACGTGCATAATGTCCATATTGCCATCTATCCATGTTCCAAGTTTCATGAAAAAATATTAAGAACAGACTCACAGACGCACAGAGCGAAAACCATAAGTCCCCTCCGGTGAAACCGGTAGGGGACTAATAAACATATCTGGCATCTCACTATATACCGGCTTACTAAGCTATGCATTTTGCTATTGAATTTGTTGTGATCGTTTGTGTATGAATTTGAGGACGTCAAATACAATATATAATTTATGTCTTCAAGAGATGAATTCGATAAGTACATTACACGTCATAAAACATGTTATTAATGTTAGCTTGAAATTTATCGAGGAGCTTAACATTGTTGTGAAATCTTATTTTAGACAAACAATTGCACAGATTGTAAGTTCAAACACGTTTCTGTTAGCTATTTAATTGCCAAACTTACAGTTTACAAGTGATGCAAACTAGGTTGTACTTTCAAAATGTAAAAATATTAATATTTGAAATGCGTTAAGACACCATGTGAGATATTATGTCCAAATACAGCAAGCGTCATATTGTTACAAATATGTTAAATTAGTATTTCTAAAAAATGTGTTTGCGTTATTTAGGAGAGAGAATGAGAAACACATCTCTGATTTCATATTTTATAACTGTCTGGGGTATTCGCGAGAGACACAATTACAACTGAGTCCGTAAATGTGAACAGAAATGTCCTGTTCTTGAATGAGTGTTATCCCACAGCGCGTCCTTTCCGATGTCTTTAATTGCTTAAACATGAACTGTTGTGCATGTAGTTGACTAAAAATACAGCGATTTGAATATGTTCGATCAACGGCAGAATAAATTGTTCGTATGAAGTTTTGTTTTAAAGAACTACCTAATTTTCAATAACTTGTTAGTATTAATATTTTTGTAAATTTATATCAAGATTTTTAATATTTAAGATATTTTTAAAGTTGCGTTTGCAAAACTGATAATTATTGTTGCTTTTTGGGTGAAAACTGCCTCATCTTAAACATTCTTGCATTTAGATGAATTGTTGACACTGCAATTAATTTTGGCTTGCATTTCATAATGTTGACATATACCATATATTGATAGATTGATTCCGAATAGTAACGAGCTCAATACATGTACATATATTTACGCTACATCAAGTTATTTGTCAAAATTGC
Organism: Dreissena polymorpha; assembly: GCF_020536995.1. Lineage (NCBI taxonomy): Eukaryota > Metazoa > Mollusca > Bivalvia > Myida > Dreissenidae > Dreissena > Dreissena polymorpha. Next base: position 121,278,280 of record NC_068356.1, on the reverse strand, counting down.
GTTATTGATATTGTTTGTTGCTTACATATGTGATATTGTGCTCACCAATTAGTTGCTATTATTCTCATAATACGCACAAGTTGATGATATATCGCAAACCTTTTTAGTAGTATTATTGTCAGATTTGACTAAATATTGTTTACAACTATTACATATAAGTATAGAGTGGCATTTTATTATTTTTATGTCGAGCTTTGTAAAAGTATAATTGAATAACTATAATGTATAAATATTATTTATGGACTCATTGTCGAAACGTGCATGTTAGCCTAAATAACGACAATCAATACTCAGAAAATAATTATGATAAAACATATTTTTGGTGACGTCAAGCAACACATTTAAATTAATTTTTTTAAGCTGTGTTGTATCGTATAAGGGTTTGCTAATACTTAGCTTTTATAAATGTGTGTGACATTTAACAATATCATTTTGCTATTGGAATGGAGTTTTTATAATTATTATCGAATTAATCGTTATTTATACTTGGTATTAATATTTTTGACGTATTGGATACTCTAATTAATTGCAGAGTGACCTTTGCAAATAAAGTTGTGTATTAATTAGTAAACATATATAGAAGCTTCATGCACAATGAGACAACTTCGTCTATAAAAGGAAGTCAGTCATCAAACAACTTGTTTCAACGTGTATATATTGAATTCCTCACATCGGGGATAATTATTCCTCAACGGATGTAGTAGGCATTAAGCATTGCACTTGTCCGTCCGTCCGCCTGTACTGAAGGCCGTACGTCCCATTGTCACGAAGCTTTTACAGTTGAATAACCTTTATGTATAAGATGATGGTAAATAACAGTATGTTCGTTGCGACGAGGTTTTAGCAAAGGTGTGCCCGTTTGTGTGTAATTGCCTTTTGTCTGCTTTTCTCTGAAGAATACGAGGTCCCAATAATTTGTGTTTTCAACTCCTTTAAGTACTTGTTTCTCGCGTAAGCATTCATTGTTGTATGACTTTAAGGAGAAAATCATCGTAAAGAAAGGAATTTCGGCTATGACGAGTGTATGAAAATTAAGGCCATTTGTCGGTTTTTAAACTAATATAATAGTAATTCATTTGTATTGGCTATGTCGCCTGGCTGGAATATCAACAACGAAGGAAACGGTTTTACTCATGGGAAAGATATACGCTATGTGTGTTAAGTGGCCATGTTTGATCTAATACGGACAGCTGTACACCTGTGACTCAGGTATCATGTGATTGTAATTATTGTTTACCTTTTTTCAAAATACATACAGTGTTGTATGAACATATTTGAACCAGAAAAGTGTTCAGGGCAAATATGTGTGTTAAGAAAGGAATTTTGGCTTCGAAGCGTTTTGGAACCATTGTTGCCTTTTGTCTGTTTTTCCACGATGCTATAAATTAAAAGTCCCATATATATAATGTTATATTTTGTGTTTTTACTCCGCGTTGAAACAACTGGATTCGAATACATATGATCGTTAAGGAGGAATGCTGGTTACGTTAAGTTTTGGAAGAATGATTATTAATTGTTAGTTTTCCACTATCGAATATATAATCCAATTATTTTATGTTTTTAAATCTTCAAACTGCTGGGTGAAATTTCGTTTTAACTTTCCAAGATGACTGAATTTCGACAAAATTATACGGTTTTCATTGAATAATGACAGTTTTTTGTTTTGTCCAATGCAGTCTGCAAAATATATAGCGGATTTTTCTATGTCCGAACATTTGTTGTTTTGGTATCAGTGTATTTACCAAGTTTCTATTTTGCTCGAACACGGGTTTCCAAATTTATTTTTGAGGTATGCAGGGTTCGCTTATATATTAAATATTCTACTAGTAAACAAATCGAAGTTAACTACTTGATTTATTAAGTGTGCACAACTACTTATAAAACGAGTATCACATTTATTATTGTAATCCATGTAAATTCATGTCATGGTATTTCGATAAATCCATTTACAAAGTCTGTAGTTTATGTTTTGGTGATATTATATCGAACGAAAGACTAGGTTTAATGGAAATGGATTACGTTGTAGCACTCTTGTATGTAGCAATTAAAATCTAGATTATTTATGTAGGTGTTATAGTTTTTTTTCAAGTTCAATTGTTCCCTGGAAGATTAAAGGTTGACACCGAAGTAAAAAATCTTTCATATGTGTTATCAAACGACATCAAGTGGTCATTTACTACGTTTATGAGTTGTCGCCTCCAAGATTGTACAAAGCAGAGTGCCATCGACGTGAGATATTGGTAATAGAAACGTTGTTCAAACATTCTCCACCACATAAAATCTCTGTATTTAAATGAACAGTTAATTATATCAGAGAGTCTTAAGAAATATGCATTGATTAGCTGCCAACTTTATATTTCTAAATGATTTCTGTAGTTGCAATTTATTCGATATATACAGATAGATTCGTATGTTTCGTAATTTGCCTGTAATTAAATGGATTCGATTCAATCACATATCATAAAAATGAAAATTAAGTTTTGAACATTTCAACTTTCATAATAAATTTGGAAAAAACTTTTTTCACTGTAAACACATGTAGTAAAATTATTTGATATAACGTTTATTCATCGTCAAACGAAAACAAATATGTTTTTTATTGAAGTAACATGTGAAAAGTAAAAATTAAAAAACATTATTGAAAATGAATGAAACGCATATATTAATAATAAGAAGTGTATGCAGTAACATTTAAAACTTTACAGCTATTTTAACTCTTGAGTTGCTGTTAATTTATCATGTATTCGAACTCAATCATTCAATTGTACGTCCGAAGTACGTTCGATAGTATAAATCACTTCATTGTCGCGGTTAAGGATTCCGCCTAGCATGTAGATGACCCGAGTTCAACCCAATGTAATTCTTATAGAAGCAATATCATGTTTTCATAAATCCATCAATAAAATGTAAGTTAATTTAACATAAAAAATAACATTTTCCTTTCGCATTATAAGATATTCAAATAAGGTGGAAACGTCGCTAATAACGATTATTAAATCACATTCGAAAAAGTATTTTTAGAGTGTTAATAGATCATTTAGTTTATTGTTTGACTATTGTTTACGTGACAATTTAAATTGATGCTAAAGTATATAATTTGTCGTCGACAGAAAAACTTTAAAGGCATATTCACAAATATAATGACTTAAATGGAGAATATTCAATAAGAAACGTAACGTTTAGCAATGTTCGTATATGATTGCTTGGAATATTCACAGGAGACAAAATACAACTGAAATATTTATAATGAACAGTAATTTCCTGATCTCTACAAGCGCCTTCTTGAATAAAGCAAAACAAGGCTATACATTCCTATAATATCTGTCCATTGCCCTGACAGTGTTAGGACTATAGACCAATCGGCTATCAAATTGTAATCAGACAGTCGAAGCCTTGAAATGAAAGGTTTTCTGGGCGACCGCAATGAAAGAAGAAATACGCCATGGTGCCATTTAGAATCCTTTGTTTGGAGCCACGAAAGACCGCAATGAAACGCATAATCATTTACGCAACATGACTCCCTTCATGTAAATGCTGTTGCTTTTTCGGTTACATTTTCTAACACTTATCCCTACTACAACACGTTAACGTACTTTAAAAAGTTATGAAGATAAATATGCTTAGAAAACAAAAGAATGTTAAAATACGCATGTGGTTTGAACATTGCATTTATAACTTATAATAAGATTGAAATTTTAGATTAGAAAAGCGTATCAACTATGATAAACGATTTTACACTTTAGTGTCTTTAACCCACACGTTGTCGTTTCTTTTTGCATCGACCGTGCCTGGGCGACGATAACAGCATTAACCTTTTTACGTTCGGTGTTTAAGGTTATGTTGTTTGTACTGCTTGTATTTTCATTTATTACACTGGACAATTGTTCCTTTAAAAAGACCAGTGGATGGTAACAGTTGTAATCTCACCTCTTAAAATAGTTAGGCGATATTTACACAATTCTTCAAGTATTTGGGGATTTATTAAAGGGGCCTTTTCACAGATTTTGGCCACAGGTGGTTAGCGTGTGATATGATATTAATTATTGAAAACATCATTTTGAATGAAAAACAATCAAATAATTAGGAAAAATCAACTTCTCTGAAAAAAATAGTTCACTAGCATATATATATATATATATATATATATATATATATATATATATATATATATATATATATATATATATATATATATAAACATGTATATAACAAGAATTCAACTCTAAATGACCCGAAAACATGGTGCATTGCTATGAATAGCCATATAGAACGTAACCATAATATAAAAATAATGAATAACAATCTTGTTTGCGGAATCAGTGTAATTTGGAATCAAAATAGTACAACTTAGATTTTACCTCACATGGTTTTCATTAGTATGAATACTAATACAGTGGTAGAGACCAAATGAGTGAACATTTGAAACACAATTTTCAGCAGAATACAAACACTGAGTTTGTAGATCAAAATTATTATATCATATTAATATACCTCAGTTCCGTTTCCCAGACAACTCCACCCCGACATACTTTTAAAATGAGATGACGTTGTAACTTATAATATCATGTCTGGGCTACAATATTTTACCCCGCGTGTTGGTTAAAAAAACTACCACCGGTTATCTAAAAAAAATCGAATCAGGTACTAATAGGTTGACGTTTACTTAAATATATTTAAAATAATCGATGTTGGTGAGCGCTTGATTATAGAATGACATCTGCGCATATTTCTTGTGTATTGATACTACAATAAGGCAGTTTGTCAAATTTAATTTTCACCACAAAATAAATACTGTTTACCAAAATCAAAATCGAAACACAGTTTGTGAATTTTTCCATCAGCAGCGATACCAAATGTCGGACTTTTTTTCAAAGTGTTTACATAAAATATATTACATCTTGTGATGATGTAAACCGGTATGCAAAATTTAACCGGTTTCTAACGATTTCAAATTTTACCGTCGATTCTGTTGGGCGAGCTTAAACATAAAAACGAAAGCAATTTAAAAAAAAGAGAAAATAATCCGTTAATGCTTAATTCGTGACAACACACAATCACGAAATTTGCAATTAAATAAAAACCGACAGAGTTCTTAAAAAAGATCATTGTCTGGATATTAACATGTAATTTAACTCAGATCGCGTTTGCGACTTCTATACAATCTCCCAATCATAACCGTTGGCTCTGTCACGTCGCTACACAGCTCCACTTGTCAAATCGACATTTAGATCCCTTTCAGACCTGTCAGACAGATGTGATCTTCTTCATCAATTCCATGGCAAACGTATTGCTTACAAAAGCACTTGTGTCCCAGCTCAGACATTGGTTTAGTATCCTTATGACTGTTAGTATTGCATGGAAACTAGACACATTGACAGTTGCCTACATGTTTGTTGTATCAAATTTTGTACACGAATTTCTGAATATGTACGTCTTTAAGATCTTTAGATGAGTGGGCAACTCTTATTTTATTTGTTAAATGTTAATTTTATTTGTTAAATGTTCGGGTTGTCGTTTAAAAGCTTAAGTATTTAGAAGCAATAAAGAAATGTAACTTACCAAATTGAGCATATATCATAATGTCTTGGAATTATCTTTGATATATGATTGAATCGATATAGTAAATATCATTTTAGAGATATTTATTTACGTTATTGAAAATTCTCATATCATTCTACGGGTCCGTTTGTTTTATATGGTAAATATATTATATTAAAAAACGAACCAAAAGAACGTAAAAGTGTGTATATATATTTGTTGTTTATACTATTACACATTCTCTAACAATTACTGATAAAATATAAATACTCTACCTGCTGTGTAAAATTACATAATAAAAGACACAAACATTGAATAGTTATCGGTAGACAATTTGTTAACCGTAAACTTATAATTTCTATTTTACTACGCGTTCTCGTTTATAGACAGTATCTAAAACTATTATGCCTTTTTTATTCTGAGACATCAATAATAAGTAAGATTGCATTTTTGAAACTAGAATCCTACCACGGAAATTTATAGTATTAATGTTTCTTGCCCAGGGCTAGCCCAGGACAATCTTATACGCTAAATACCACTGTGTCTTAATGTAGATGACTTGATCTATACTGCAATCAATATTGAGCAAAACATCAACAAGAAATAAACCGATAAGACTTTGAAGTTCATTTGGCAAGTTTATTGAAAAAGGCCACACCGCAACATTAGAAGAAATCAAATTAAAACACGTCGCAATATTGACAGATCATTCATGCCAGATGATTAATTACGTTCTTAGATTTCTGTCTATAAAAACGTTGGCAATTAGTTGTTGAATGGAGAACACGCAAACAAAACATGTGTTTGGTGACATGATCTTCAAAGTTTTGAAACTTTGAAAATATGAATGAGGCAATTTAATTTCATTGTTCCGATATTTAAAAGAAACATGCGTTTCCGCGCTTCGATAAAACTATGTTATATCATCATGCGATACACTTGTATTACAATCGCTAGTCTGATATTTTACGCAAACTACCAATTTCATTTTGCTTAATTGATACACCCGAAGCGAAACATTAAAAGTATAGGGTCATCACATCTAACTGAACAACACCAACGGCACATTAAGAAAAAGAAGATGCCTTTATAAATTCTTTTTACGATGTTAATGTTGACCTCTTTTTCCTATGCCAAACTTGTTTTGGGAATATTTCAACATGCGCCATCAGGTAATATTAATAGCTTTATTAGTGGGTTGACAAATAGTTTGAACTATATTTACTTGTTCGTAATTTCATTTCATCATCGTTCCTCAAAAGTTGTAACTCTGTTGCCCTGTTATCCTTCATATCATTGAGTAATTAAATGGTAATTATGGTGAATGCGATTTCATTCCCTTGTATTATTGTTTAATTTGATTTGCAATACTATGAGGTTAAATTTTATTTACACGTATATGTATTATGAATATTGCTAGACCGAGTGTGAGGTTGAGAGCTCTAAAACCGGTTTAAACCCCAAGTGCTTTGCATATACCGTTCCAAGGCGGTGAAACCAGTTTTATTCTTCTATGTGTGCATGTTGTTTCGTATTGTGCTGTTTTGTACTGTTTTGGAAATTGTTCACTTGCTTTAAATAAAGGACCAACACATTATATATGATGAGTAGGCATTACTGATCCAGCAGCTGGTTTATAATTCATATCATAGTTATTTCCTCATGGGAAAGCAATAATTTAGTAGATAGTCAAGCGGGCAGATACACTGTCTGGCTTATGTAATCCCCTCTCATCAATGTGCATGTCAAAAGTATTGCTTTCCGAAGCACTAGCGTGCATTGGTTAAGTATCGATTGGCTGATAACGAACTGACTTATCAGTTTTAGACCGCAATGAAAGAAGAAATACGCCATGGTGTCATTTAGAATCCTTTGTTTGGAGCCACGAAAGACCGCAATGAAACGCATACTCATTTACGCAACATGACTCCCTTCATGTAAACGCTGTTGCTTTTTCGGTTACATTTTCTAACACTTATCACTTAGATAAATGGTGTAATTTCTGTCTTTCTACATGTTGTGGGAAAATAACCAACGTAAATGAAGGCACCGATTAAAGGAATTAGCATGTCTAATTGGTTTTAACTGAATTCCCACAGCAAGCAAAAAGTAATATACCTTGATTTGCTTGTTATGTTATATATCATTTTGTTAAGTAATTTCTGACTAATGACACAGTCTGGTATTGCATACGTACGTTGCATGTGGTGCGTTTAAAAAATACAACAACATATGTGTACATTTTTTTTTTTACTTTAGCGTTGCGAAAACACGTAGGTGTTAAACGAAAGAGACAAAAATTGTTTATGAACTCATATTTTTAACAGCTATTTGTGATATCCGCGTTCGCAATCATTAAATATTAATACATTCCTGTCCAGTTATTAGCCCGGAAAGGGGTTTTCGCAAAATTTAAATATGTTTATGTAGTTGAATTAATTGAGAAAGAAATTTAGATTTTGAACAATTATTAACAACAAGTAAACCGAAAGGACATTAAAGACAGGTTTATTGAACGATTTTTTACAATAAACGAACAGAAATGTGCAAGGGAATCGAATAATACAGATCACAATATGAATGTGTCAATCATATCATTTTAAGATTGCTATTCATGAAAACGTAGACACAGAGCTGTAAAACGAAGCAAACGCAAACACGGTTCTTTCTCTTATAAAGGTTTTATCTTATATAGGTTGTATCGCTTTTTTTGCGACAAGACCGTAGTTTTCGTTCAGGTCGTGTAACGATCATAATATGAATAAGACAACTTCATTGAGATGCGATCGTTTCCTAGCTCTAGGATGCCAACGGTGCATCCGGCGACCTTCAATATTGGCACAGGATTAAAGGTCGTAGGAACCGACAAAATTGCGCTGTTCCCAGTGGTTATCAGTCAAACTTTTAGTTTGTGCAACTTGTTACTTTTTCCTGATCCAGCCGCGAAAAAGGTATTGGGCTATCATTAAAAAAGAGAGCAAGGTAGGAATGTACTGCAATATATATTATTTTATGTTATTCCCAACCTATTTATACAGTGAATTTCCTTGATTTGTGTGTCTCTTTATTCATATTAATGTATTTATTTTTGTAAGTAAATACCAGTTCCTTATTCGATTTGAATAGGGAAAATAGAAGGAGTATTATATATGTATATAATGATTTTCTTCATTATATGTGGTTCACTTTGGATATATTTTATTGATGTTAAATTAATAAAATGCTAGTTCCTTATTGGCTAGAATAAAGAAAAAAGTAACTGGTTTCTTTTTCCTTATTCAGCCGCGGAAACGGAACTGGACTATAAATGAAAACAAATTTGTTTAAATGTATTAGATTGCTCTTTCAAATCACATAAATGTAACATATCATTATATACTTCAGGTTTTGTTAATGTGAAGTTAGTATTCGAAGAAGAAAATGCCGGTCCGGTTAAAACAAGAAATTCTACGCAAGCGCAAAGAAGTAACATGAATATGTAACGTTATACATATAGTTAATGTATTCGAGTTATTTTGTTTTAATTAACTTAAGAAATGGTTTTTTTTTAAACCCTATATCAATTAGTTTACGCGTGAATATTCAGGCAGGAAATGATTTCCCCATGGGATTGCAATAGCTTAAGATGAAAAACGCGCTCTCCAGTTTCCACGTCGGGACGCCAAAGCAACAGGGGAAGACGATGACAAAGATGTGTCATTCGTAATGTTTATGAACACGTATGTCGTTATCAAGACTTAGTAACGACTTCGTAAGTCGTTAAACGTAATAAGTTTTTGAAAACGAGTTATTAAGTCGTTTGAACGAATCAGTAAGTCGTGGTAACGACATGCGTGAAGTAACTCGTAGAATAGCTACCGGTAAATCGTGTAAAGTCTGATATGGCTCTAACAACTCGTGGGAACGACACATATGACTTCTTGAAAGGAGATAACTTACGTGACGACGACATAATCAACAGATCAAAAGTTGTTTCATTTGGCGCATGTTTCAAAATTGTTGTTTGTATTTCTCATCGCAATTACATATACCGAAAGAGTATGTTTGCTGGAATAGTTGGTAAAATGGAGATCTTTACAATGATTTTTCAGAAATATGCGAACGCTCGCAGTTTAGAAATTGTACCGCTTATTCTCAGTTTGTGTTTCTTAAAACAATTCACATATGCAAATAAAAACATATGCACAAATCAACAACGAGCAATTAAATAAAAATATTTATATGGTATGAAATAACTCAATACATTATTGAAACTAAGTCAAGTGTTTAATTGTATGTTTATTTTTGCAAAAATACACACCATCTTTGCTAAAAGAGGTTATATGATTACAGAAATTGTGCACAGATCATTTGCGGTCATTTGTGCGAATAAAGCTTTTATACATATTGCAAATATATTAATTTCACGTATAATTTATTTAATTGATTATGTAGATAACACTTTTTTTATTATATACGGCTATTTTAAATATTTACATTTACGTAGCATATAGTTATTTAATGAATGCATTGATCTCTTTTTAATGAATGTTATTTCATAATATTAATCGTTATGAGCGAAGGTATTTATATTCTTACAATCGTAAATGTTAATTTAACAAAGTATGACAAATGGGTTAAAGTCTGAAATCCTTCTAATCCAAGTATAGATTTGTTCTGCTCGTACAAGCACATGTTAAACCATTGCATTATTATATTGTCAAGTTCCCGGGATTTCTGAATTTATTGCGATATATTGATATCTTAATTTGAAATAATAAGGACTGATCAATTTTTTATATGATAGTGTAGGAGTATTAATGATCTTGCGCTCAATTGGTTGTGTACGATAAAGCTTAAAACAGACGTTTCGATAACACTACACGGAGAAAGAAAAACATATTATTCAAGCAAAAAGTAAGAAAAATATTCCGTCTTTTGCGAAAACTATATATCTCATTGTTGTGGTCATTCTTCGTTAAATTTTAATAATTTAAGGCGACATAAACGATTACGACGTGAGTGCAATATGATTGAATACGAACTGAATTTTATCAATTGGTATGGCTGATAAATTGTTTCAATTAACATATCCAAAAGGTAGCGTAGGTTATCATTTTATTCGTTAACCTTTTACGAGTTAAGAATTATTTCCCACGTTATTAAGAGCAATCTCAATTCTTATCAAAGAACCGGTTTTTATACACAGATATTGCAGAAATATGCTAACACTCGCAGTTATTGGCATTGTTGCCCTTATTTTCAGTTTTTGTTTCTTAAAACAAGTCATTAATGCACTAAAAACATATTCACCAATCAGCAACGAGCACTTTAATTCAAAATATTGTTTTGAAATGAAGAACTCAAATTCGGAACATTTACTTGTCCAGTGTTACATTGTATTTCTACTTTTGCAAAAAACATTTACACCATCTTTGCTGAAAGGGGTTACATTAATTAAAAAACTTGTGCACAAAATGACAGCGGACATGTGCACAAATAAAGCTGTCATACATAGTGCTAATTATTCGTGCTTTGTGAAAAAATAGGTTAAAGGCATGTGCGTAAAATGTCGTCCCAGATTAGCCTGTGAATAGACTTATCAGGAGCGAATTTTTCGCTTTTATGATAATTTTAGTTGCAAGAAAGTCTATTCTGAGCAAAAATCAAGTTTGGACGGAAAGTGTCGTCCCTGATTACCCATTTTCACAGAGCGCGAGTCATTTATTTCACGCGCACCTTATTATGCCCCCCTTCGAAGAAGAGGTGGTATATTGCTTTGCTCATGTCGGTCGGTCTGTCGGTCGGTCTGTCGGTCGGTCTGTCGGTCTGTCGGTCTGTCGGTCCGTCCACCAGGTGGTTGTCAGATGATACCTCAAGAACGCTTGGGCCTAGGATCATGAAACTTCATAGGTACATTGATCATGACTCGCAAATGACCCCTATTGATTTTGAGGTCACTAGGTCAAAGGTCAAGGTCACGGTGACCCGAAATAGTAAAATGGTTTCCGGATGATAACTCAAGAACGCATACGCCTAGGATCATGAAACTTCATGGGTAGATTGATCATGACTCGCAGATGACCCCTATTGATTTTGAGGTCACTAGGTCAAAGGTCAAGGTCACGGTGACCCGAAATAGTAAAATGGTTTCCGGATGATAACTCAAGAATGCATACGCCTAGGATCATGAAACTTCGTGGGTAGATTGATCATGCCTCGCAAATGACCCCTATTGATTTTAAGGTGACTAGGTCAAAGGTCAAGGTCACGGTGACCCGAAATAGTAAAATGGTTTTCGGATGATAACTCAAGAACGCATATGCCTAGGATCATGAAACTTCATAGGTAGATTGATCATGACTAGCAGATGAACCCTATTGATTTTGAGGTCACATGGTCAAAGGTCAAGGTCACGGTGATCCGAAATAGTAAAATGATTTTCGGATGATAACTTAAGAACGCTTTTGCCTAGGATCATGACACTTCATAGGTACATTGATCGTGACTCGCAGATGACCCCTATTGATTTTCAGGTCACTAGGTCAAAGGTCAAGGTCACAGTGACAAAAAACGTATTTACACAATGGCTGCTACTACAACTTATAGCCCATATAGGGGGGCATGCATGTCATACAAACAGCCCTTGTTTTTTGTTTATATAAATTAGCCATATGGTATTGTTGATGGCGATTTTAAAGATTTACCCAATTATATATATATATATATATATATATATATATATCGCTAGATCGAGTTGAACAATTTGAACGACAACAAATAAGGCAATATAGTCCAATTCAACGCTGTCCATTTTGTTTACCACATTCACATATGCGTCCTTTATTTGTATGGAACTGTTGTGCTCTAAAGCGTTGACACTGAATTTTATGTTGCTCGTATACAAACGTATTTCTTCCAGAGAAGTATTCTGAGGCAATATAATCGGATTTTCAAGAGATAGCTTGACAGGTATTTCAAAAAACGTGGCGCTCCATTCCCTGGATGGATAAATGCATATTCTATTTGAGCCAAGCACCTGACCCACTGGACAAACCATGTTTCTGCAATTACGATAGTTCTGAAAATACCAGAGCGAAACGAGCTGTTCAAGTGGTGACTTTTGCAGATATGTAAAGACAATAAATGTATAGGAATAAAAAACTCCAGCGACATTTTCTAGAAAGGTTTTCGAATTTTAACAACCGCTGTTCTGTTTTTATCATTTAAATTAAGGCGAGTGACTTATTGCCTATATGATTCGAGACAATTTATACAAGACAATACAAATAAATTGACTAAAGATGGAGTCACCGCTTGTGAACAGTCAATGAAAAACGTTGAGCGTTCAACCCGGTTGACTAGCGCGCCGAACCACAAACTATCATAGTAGTGTTATTTAAAAAAGCAATAAAAGAGATTCTAAATAAGATTTTATAGCAAACGGCTTTGTTCAATTGTTAATTATTCACAAGAGCAATAGCATAACACATTCTGAAAGTCAATCATATTGAGCAATTCTTTGCTGTTATAGAAATTGCTATATATAACATGTTACTATTTAATAATAAATAAGTTAAACATATCTTATGGTTTAAAATGAACATCGCTTACGTGTGTATATTACCGTTACATGAAATGATTTTTGGTTGTTCTCACGGCTACCAATATTGTCGCCAAACACATAATGTCCATAACCTATTCGTATCAGGTTGGTTATATCATATTTAAATACCATTTATAATTCTACAAATATCATATTTATATACAATTTATAATCCTACAAATATAATATTTAAATACCATTTAAATACCATTTAAAATCCTACAAATATCATATTTAAATACCATTTATAATCCTACAAATATGTAGTTCAAATAAAACTAACGTTTGTATATCTCTGCATAAACAAACAAGATATCTACTCACCATTGTACCATTCGGAAACAACTCGCACGCTTTTTTAAACGGGGCTCGAATATTAGTGACAAAGTTCGCCCAGTCTAATATCATCACGAAATTATGAAAGCCACCTATTTTAATTTTATCATCAAAAAGAACGTTCGTGCACTGCTTATATACACTGATTGTGTAACTTTTTGAGCAGAGAAAACAGAAAATATTCTTGAAATAAGTCCTTCTTCCAATGACACTCTGATAGATGTAAGTCGAATCGAACGAGCTGGTACACAAAGAGTCAACAATGCGTAGGTCAAGGTCCACGTCCTTCAGCCATGCAATATATATCGGATCCGATTTGTTCAAATACCCACTCGGACAGTTTTCAACGCGCGAAGCGAGGCATCTCTTCTTCGAGACATAGTAAATGTCATCGTGCATGTATCTAAAGTATACATTTTTTAACAACTCTGGATGCATGTACGCCACAAGTGAGTCTAGGACCGAAGCTTGAAAATAGTCTATAACAACCCCCAGATCCCATTGTTTCCCGTCTGTGGCACCGTTGCAAATAGCGCACATATCATTCACATAAATCTTATGCCTGTTGAACGAATAGACGGGCAGCATGTGACCCCAGGGGTAACGAACAAGGTCAGAGCATTTAGTGGTTCTGTTACATGTTGTGACCATATAGAATGCTGGGGAGGTTGAATGCAGAGACGGGGTGGTGTTGAGACATTCTTCTTCCTCCTCCTTTACTTCAGTTTTCGTTGTCAAGGAAGATGTTCCGCCTGAAAAGCAACAGTCATTGTAGCGGCCGCAGTCTGCTTCGCAAGAGCAATCTGAAACAAACGTTTGATTTATTAACCGTTTTTACAAACATTAGTATTTAAAAGCGGTCAGTTTACTTTATTACTATGTTCATTGGCTTGATGGTTTACCTGTGCTAAGTACACACACGTGTAAGCAGAAGAACTATTCTACATGACTTAAAGGAAAGAACGAATGGCTGTAGACGTAATTGCATGACCAGTTCCAACACAATGTATGTTGCTTGACCGCGTACATGATTCTCGGATCTTTAATCCAGCGCTCAAAAACAAAGCAAGCCTTTAAATGTGTAAACTAATGAAATGATTCTCGGATCTTTAATCCAGCGCTCTAAAACAAAGCAAGCCTTTAAATGTGTAAACTAATGAAATGATTCTCGGATCTTTAATCAAGCGCTCTAAAACAAAGCAAGCTTTTAAATGTGTAAACTAATGAAATGATTCTCGGATCTTTAATCCAACGCTCTAAAACAAAGCAAGTCTTTAAATGTGTACATTAATGAATGCTTTAAAATTGAAACGATCACATTTCTACACTCGAAGTGTGTACCCTATATCTCTTAAACCTTCAGTTGAACTGAACATGTTTGTTGTTTGTGTCATGTATCGAAAATTGTTGAAAAAAATAATTGTCATTACTTAATTGTTTTTCCGATTTCATTTTTTTAATAAACACGTTTAAAAAAAAACAACAACACAGATCAGACCCAGATTCAAATTTGAGCCATACATGATACAATGTTTCTCAAAATAATTGATCTGGTGACCTAATTTCTGGACGCTAGCTACTCGTATTATAATTCGGCTTAGCGTCTACCTTGATAAACATGATGATTAAGCTGCAGCAAGTGGATGGCTCAAGTGGCCAATAGGTAACGAGCAAAACGTTGCATGATTTGTATAAAATTGTATAAAAATATCACATGCCATTTTCGTTTTTCAGGCAGAAATATTAAGTATGAGAGACGTGTACATTTAGCAAAACAAGATAAATATTTGTATTTAAAGATCATTATCATTACATATTGTCTACCATGTTCTGGAAAAGCACTTATAATGACATAAATTTAGTCGAGCGTTACCTGTTCATTAAATAATTATGTAATAACCTTACATTTATAATTACTGGGCAATCGGCTTATGGCATCCGATGACATGATTGGAACCTAACCTTGATAATAAATATAATAACATTGAAAAGAAATATTAACGAAAAATCGGAACTTATTCCCATGTTCCAAAATATGCGTATAAAAAATTTGGCATATATTTAATTGGGACATACGTTTACAATTGGAATAACTTTTTTTTAAGTTATAGACGATGGCAAAATTAGTATACATGTTTACATGTTTTCTATGTTTAACTGCAGCATGAATTAATTATTTTTTAACAAAATATTTAATAAATTTTCGATTTCCATACCAGTACAACATGAGGACCAGTTGTCGGTAGCCCTAGTCCTTGAGAGTTCCGACCTGTTGGACAAGCACACGTCCGTCCCCGGGCAAAGATTGTGTCCGTGATTGCGGAATATCGATATCACCGCTTCCTCCACCGAATTTTCATTTGTAGCTGTCGATATAAAATTCGTGGCAAAACCTATACAGATAAAAAAAACGTCAAGAACTTCATGCTGCTAGTCATGATGTTGGTTAAATGGCTATGCATGCAATAGATTTCCGTCCTAAATAAATTCTTCGTATGCTCGTTCAGCTGGCCAGCGCACAGTATCTCGTATTTGACACGATCTGTCGGAAACGCTATACTTTCACTTCGTCACCTTATGCCTTTTCGTGAAAAATATCATTAATTACCACAGCATCGACGTACTAGACGTTAAGAATCATACTTACATATTTAATATGACTAATTTGACAGCGTGTGAAGTATTCACACTTTGTGAAAAATGTGCTAATGAAAATTAGTTTTCACACACAAACGTGCCTGGGCTTAGCATTTCGACAAGGTATATGAGGCTGCTGTGGCAAAAGGTCACCTTTTGTCTTACCCTAAATGTGCATAATACAAGCAGTTACATTTCCGTGTTGTGTTTGGTGTGTTTTTTATTTCAAAGGCAATTTGTCACTTGTTGAGGGTAGATTACACGTCTTTCTTAAATGGTGTCATTCTACCGATATTTTACGTTGAGTTTGAATTGTGTAATCGTCACATTCAAACAAATAAGATTGCTTATATTTGTCGATAGTAATTATAATAATTAAACTTGAACTTTATCTTCTATACTTTTTTTTTCCTTCGTTGCTACGCAACAATATTTTATTCTATTATGATAACATATTAAATAAAACAAAATTGTTAACCTTTGTAATAGTCCGTATGATAAATCAACATGTTCGTAACAAAACCAAAATTAAAATACAGCGCGTGCTATTTTCTTGATTCGTCGCAAATGACTTCAAGGTCAAACATGAAATGGGACATCACGAATCATGACGTCACGAAAACGCCCATACCTTTGGCGTGTCTTAGCCGATTGCAATATTTTCATCATTTAACTCCAAAATAAAATCGCTATAACAATCGGTTAAAATCCCAAAATGTGAAAATTGTCATTAAGGCATGTTTTTTCACGACCCATGTTTTTATTTGTTGTATCAGATATCGTTAATAATTATTTACTGCATAAAAAATATTAAGTGTACGTTACGTTTAGTGCTTACCTTCAGTATTTTAACAGATGAAAGTTAGAAGTTTACAAACAACAAAACTTAAGTAATTTTTTTGGCCTGGGGCGAAGCCCGAAGGCCATAGTAATGATATCAATGTCTGTGCCTATCCGAATTGGCTGGCTGCCAAAAACTAAATTCCCAAAACTCCGATTTACCAATTAATTCATGAGCAATAAAAGTAGTTCTTCGCAGACCTCAATAACCCGCCTTGTTAATACAGAACATCACTATAAAACATGACAGCGTCATTAAAAGTGTAAAAATATTATTGAAGCAAAATTGCTTATCATTGGGTACGACATTGTTTTTTTTTCGGCGTAGCTGTCTAAGCCAGCTTTTCACCTTACCTGACCTTTGTAAGTGTCCAATAAAATTCAAATAAAATTTCCCGGCGATATAATTATGGTATGTCAATAATAGATTCTCATTTTGTTTTCAACAATACCATGATAAATATTAGTTTTGGTTAATTTGACAAGAATTATTCCACCATTTTTACCAATGTATTAAGCTTATAGTATATGTTTGCCTTCACTTACAAGTTTAAGAAATATAGTTTTTCCTCCGCTCTCTACAATCTGACAGCTAGATGCATTCAGTGAGCTTTTGAAGGCATTTTGTATCGAACACAATCTGCGATACAATGGACTATATCAATTGTATATAATTGAATGAGTGCACTGTACTTAATTTTGTGTTTGTATTGAAATAATATTTGGATACAGCAAGACACTACTTGTGTTATGAAATAAATGGAATGTGGAAGAACAATTTATCAACTTATGTATTGCCAACTGAATTTATTCAGTTTTCGATGAGATTGGCAAAAAATATCGTCGAAGAAATGTAGAAATGAGATCGTATCTTTATTGAAATTAATACCTTTTTGCGGATTGATGTTATTTTACAATACTGGTGTTGTCTTATATAGCTTTCTACATCCCAACGCAAACATTTTCTAAGAAAAATATAAACATGCAAGATTTGTCCAATTGTGATTTGCAAATGTTGCGTCCATGTTTACTATTAAAATAAGATAGAATATCATTTAAATCATTAAGAGCTTTAAAGAAACGTACGACATATGTGTTTAAGAATAATTATTCATTTTGTATTCATGATACGACTGAAACGATACCATTTTGTTTTCTTTTTGATTGATTCTACATAACGGATACAGATGTAATCGATTATTCAGCTCTCACATATCTTTAATACATACACAACCGGAATATATCTCATGACATAGTATATTCCTAAAACAAAAATGTCATCTAATCTAAATGAACCAATCAAAACGACACATTTCAAATTCCACGGAAACTATTGCTGACCAAGCAATATGAATATGAGTGTCGTGATTTCTCATAACAAAAAAATTATGTCTAGACTGAAATTAATCGCGATTTTTTCCCTACACAAAAGATTGAACAGCAATTAATGACAGCGCATGGTGCCACCAAGATCTAAATACAGTTTTTTGTTAACAGCACCTGGCAATCCATTTTAAAATTGCGTTAATTCCTGCTAAATGTAGTCTTCAAAGAACTGTCAAAATAGGCATAAGTTATCCATTTAAACTAATAATTATTTACTGTGTTCATTTCATGCATTTGTAATGTTGAATGCGTTCGTGACGTCCTTCTAAAATGTGTAATATTTCCTTTACACCATATATAAGAATTCTGTTTTAGATGCATAACGATGATTTGGTATTTGGTCTATATGATATCGGGTAGGTAAATTGTGTTAACAAGATAAAGTTTATCTGTATTTACTTTTAATGGTGCTTCAGAAAGCTGCAATCCCGTTGAGCTGGTGAATATGGAACCGCTGATCAATTCAAATGTCATCAAATTGATATTATTTTTGATGTCTTGTATATTTCAATAAAAAAAATATAATGCTTATATTGTCTGTTATGTGTTTTCTGACAAAATTAATGTCAGGTTAGGCATGCCTTAAATTAATCCAACTTGTTGACGCTCTAAAATATTAAGCTGCTTTTTATATTGGTAATATTCCAAAGAGTTTAGCCCATATAAAAAGTATCTCTTAATTCTTTGCGCGTCTATGTTTGTTTACGAAATTTATTTAGATTTACTACCTAAATCACTAAGACACTACGTCACAAAGCTTCGAACTTCGAGTCTGCCACTTAGAATTCAAACTGGAAGATATGCTGGTCAAAATATACCTCGAAACGAACGTTATTGCCTTAGTTGTAACGAATTAGATGTCGAAGATGAGTTTCATTTTGTTTGTAAATGCCCTTTGTACATTGATATTAGAAGAAATTACCTTAAGAAATGTTACTATGTCAGGCCTTCTGTTTATAAATTCCACCAATTGTTGAATACAACGAATAAATTTGAACTCATTAAATTAGCAAAATTTGTAAAAGATGCTATGATTTTAAGAAATAATATTTCTAATGTTGTTACCTAACTTCAAAAGTTATCCCTCATATTTAAAAGAATATTTTACCTTGAATTTTCGTAACCGTATACGATGCTGCTTATGTTTATATTTTTACTATGTTTATTTCTGTGACATATTTGATTGTGAAATTTATAGTGTTTAGACGATGTATACTGTGCAAGTCTGAATAAATATGTCTTGTCTTGTCTTGTCTTGTCTTATAAATAAGACTAGCCTTAAATCGGATTTAAGAATCAAATGTATGCAGTTACGGTTTCATGGCAACGGAGGCAGTATTATTTTAATTTGCATTTTATTGTATTGTTCAATGAATTACCCTGTTTTGTATATGTAATTGATAACTTGCCTTAAATCAGTAATTCTCGCGAGGCCTCTTCTTTTCATGTCTATAAGCTTTCACTATTCCTAAAATGATACATCTATTGACAAAATGCATTTACGAATAAAGTTTTCAATTGCCTATTATACTAATAGAATTCTTACTTTGTCATTCAACCATATTGGAATTATTCTTTCGGCTGAAGAGAAGTGGCGCCATTCTTTTTTAATAGATGTCTCAATTCATGAATAGAAACAAGGTACTGGTGGATGCGTGAAGGAGTTGTTCTTCTGAACACCAATTAATTAAGGCAGCCGGAAACGACTTCATTCATATTTCTCCTCAGTCAACTTCGTTCTCAAATGAAAAACCACGTTTGCTTTTGTCATATTAAGAAGTTCATTAATTGTGTGTTCATGACTGAAAATTCATGAGCAGGGAAAAGGTTGATAATGCAATATAGCGGTCTTATATGTTTAGTGATCCAAAAACAAACGCCCATCTTAAGACCACACATTCTTAGCGATGTCATATACTTGAGTTTATTGAACTTTTGCATTTTATATGCACGGATTTATGCCAATTATTGATTGTACGTTCTTTGTTCGCCTCCACAATTCGCTGATTAGTCATTCAGGAAGTCGTCAGTTTAACTCAACGGAAACAATTACTGATTGCTTCTGACGATAGCATCATTAGTATTAAGACGTAGGTGATGAACGTTTATATTGGCTATCGAGCATTGATAGATGTTCATATCTTTGTAATTTCATGCATGCTACGCGAAATTTTAGTTGCGAATCTAAGTGCAGCAAAAAATCGAGCAGACAGTTTTATTTTCATCAATACGTTGTAACAACCAATCAAATCCGTACAAATGATATATGAATTGCAATCAATATTTTTATACTGCTATTAATCAGGTAAGGAAGCATATCTCGTTTACTTTACATGTTCAAAGAGCAATCATTTGCAGGTAGAAAGAACATATCATATCCATGTTTCACAAATTATATATAATTTTTTTTTTTTTATAGAAAATCGTGCCCATTTGTTGTCTACAAGCTCCTTCTTTGGAATATTTAAAGAGCGTATAACATAAGAACTTATAGACAATGATAGTCCTTTTTGAATTATAACAAATGCTTTCCATACGAATAGCTCTCAGGTGATCACGCCGGGTATGCGGATACTTTGATAACAGATGTCACTTCGATAACAGAACAACAAAAGCCACGCGAGAGAGAAGGGTTCTTCAGTGTTTTTGCATTTATGTTATGTTCATTCGGTTTTCAGACATGGGACATTGTTTGTCGGATTATTGGTATAGCACTACGTATTGCGATGAAAGAAATTCGCAGAAAAACGGTGGATTATATATATATATATATATATATATATATATATATATATATATATATATATATATATATATATATATATATATATATATATATATATAAACACGATAAAATTCCAACGTGCTTACTTTTCGAAATAAAAGTTCAATATAAAATATCCATTAATGCTTCAACATGTTACATTTAAGTTTACTATCGTATTTGAAAAATTTCAAATATTTAAAGAGTCGGATGCCAAATTTTCATGGACACTTCTTTAACCGATCTTCTCAATGACAATGGCACTTAAATTCCCGATTAGTCGACACTTTTTACCAGATATAAAACACTCTTTTTAGTGAATCAGAAATGCAGAATTCGCTATAGATTACTGTTATAGTAAGAAGGCAATGCATACAAATGTATGTACTGAAGTAAGTTAAACAGGAATTATCGAACATGTTCTTTTTCCCTTTGGGATACGATTATGATTTTGTATAAATGTGAAAGATGAATGTGAAACTAATTCGATATGTCTGATAAATACCGTCTATATCACCATATATATTTTTCAGTTTTGAGTCACCCAACCGCCGGATCTTCGCATAGTACACAAGCTTAAACAATTTTAGCCAACTTTCCTTGTATCGAAACGGTTGATATAAGCATGTATAATTATGTCATAATAAAGGTTTTAAGGTCATTTACTTCGAGCTTACGTTATCATTGTGTACAAGCAAGTGCTCCCTATAAGAAGAACTGACGATAAAGGGAGTTTTTAGATGTGTTATTAATTTGTGGTTACGCATTAGTAAAGTCTTGATGATGCGATTATAATGAGCACTAACGACATAGGATTGTAAGATGAACAAAGGTGTATTTGCCTCTTAAAGACCCCTTCTGTCTCTTTATGTATAGCCCTGCTATAAGTTAAATTAAACAAGATCGTGTTGATCCACATGATCCGTTGTATGTTCATCTCTCTTAGTCTCAAGCTACATGTAAACAATTATTTCCGGCCGTCACTTGAAATATATTTCTTCATAAATTTCTTCATAAATAAGCATTTTAATCTAATTAAAACATGAAATTATGCTATTAATAGTATTAATTAATAGTTATGTGATTTTTGAAAGCGAACAACGGCATTGGTTAGATTTCACCTCTGTTTGTAATTAGGTTATGCGTAGTTTCCCAATGAGCCGCGCTTGACTCTGAACTCTGAATACATTTGAGGTAGAAGGCGAACTCGGTTATCAGTGTGCCCAATATGTTAAAAGTCTCTGTCATCTGAAGTGTCCTTTAACGGGAATCAAAGCGTGTCCTTTATCGGGAATCAAAGTGTCTGCACCTTCATGAAAACCATCTATTAAAAAAAGCCCGTTTTCATTTCATTGAATGCTATCAACAAAATTTCAGTATTTGAAGCACAGTGATTACTCTACATACTGGAATATCAAACAACTTATTGCAATATTTTAAGTAGTTTTATTTTGTTGAAATTTTACTAGTTCATGCTGTTTTCCGACCGAAATTTCTATTTTTTTTAGAAAAAATCTACCGTGTTTTTTTCCTTCCCAATAATAAGGATACACCATTTATAAACCGACCATGTGCCTTGTCTAAAAAAAATATCTTTAGGATATAACTTTAAAAAAAAAACCTGAGGAACTTACCTCTCGCGCGTTGCTTTTGTTGTTCGCTGTTATCGAAGTGTCATCTGTTATCAAAATATCCGCATTATCAGCGTCTGAACACACTGAAAAGTATGGCGCCGTAACAGCTGCATTCGTAAGAAATATCAACTCAAACGTGTAATCGTTTATAAGCTTCAATTAATTGAAACATTTTTATGAAACATCAGATTTACAGGCACTTATACGTTCCACATATATTTTAGCTCGTCAACAATTGTGTTCGGGAAATGAATTTTGTTTGAATTTAGATGACATGTAAACAATTTACATAATAATGCGAATGTTTTCAAGTAGGTATCAATCAAGTTTAACGCTTGGGATATTAAAATTCACTCAAATGTCTCAGGACGTTTTCCAATCCTTCATGTAGCTAACTCCACACAGAACCTGTTGTTTGGTGTTCATAGTTGTAGAAAAGATAGAAAAAAATGTTGATTCCAATGAAATGCAAATGTTTTGGATGATTTTATAATGTTAAAATTTGTTTGTAGTCTATCAAATATATATTGAATATCACATACTAAATAAATTTGTATTAAACAGCATACGGAAATACAGATTTATGAAGTCATGCTGATATTTTCTTAGGTCGATAATTGTGCTCTAAACTCAGAAGGGCTTCATTAAGAAGTATTCAACAATAATATTTCAGTGTCCCGTACACACAGTTTTTTTCATGCTCAACGTACAAAGCGCTGTTATTCTGTGATGTTCACGCAGCATTTTAGTCTTACATCAATACGAGAGAACAAACCAGCACAATCACACACAAGCTAACGATACATATGGCTAGATTATGTCCATATTCTATTTCACACGCTAAAGAGGATATTGCAAAGACAAATGTTTAAACCTCGGATTGAATTAGCATTTTTCGCTTGGATCTGCATAACTGGGGTTCTGCATAGGTTTGACAAGGTTTTACATATTACACACTGCCGTAATAAAAATCATAAGATGTGACTTACATTGTGTTGTTCTTTTAGTAACAAGAATACATGACTAACCACACATTGTCAATGCCAACTCCACATTTAGAAAACATCTATATTTGATCGTTTGATGCGGAAAGCATTCAGTTTAATCATAGACTGAATGTGTGGTTAAAACAATTTCGCAAGTGCAATACATAGTTGACCACACCCAAACATTTACTTGTTTTATTCGGGTCCAATATGATTTCACTTGCAAAAATTAATTTATGGTCGATCATGTGAATATAAAGTGAGCTTCTGCTTGTTTCAGTAAGGCGATGGTAGTTAAAAAGAAGTTAATGTGTAACTATTGAACTTTCCTCAGTGCTCAAATTCAAGTGTTTTGTAGCAAATTAATTAAATGTATTGGGACAATTTACTGAGCCTTGTGCAATCCTGTTTTAAAAGCATGGCAATATATTAATGCAATTTTGTAATTTTTTACAGCTGTTTTTTTATTGTAAATATAAAATCCGATGAATAATTGTGATATTATGTTATACCTACGTAGGATTAAATGAAGAGAATCAATAATTTACCGACTGACACATAATAATATAGACGCATGGATGCATTACATAATTTAATTTACAGGCTATTCATTTATCAAGTATACTCTGTGTCACTTTATAATTCATTTCTAAGCTGTGAAATGCGGTATATATGGCTAATTTCGTAACTGTATCATGGTATGACGATATACTTATTGATTATTCGAAATATAAATCGTGCGCAACAAGAACCAAAACCGACGTCACCAAAACATTTATAACATTGAACACGTACTTAAACAAATATTAGTTGATATGCATAGCAAATGTAATACTCAACAGAATGCCCCAGAAATGAACGGTCGTCGGTGACACGCCATCTATTTTTTTATGTTACACTATCACACTTTACTTATAGGCAGTTTTAATGTTAATGCCTCATTTACACAAAGGCTTGCGTGTCATTTATCGGCATTCATTTACACATTCACAAACCCATTATTTTAGATCGAGTCATGACATTATGGTAATGCTATTTTTTTTTCTTACATTTCTCCTACCATTTGTCCAACCTAGTTTTACATTAGTTTTACACATTTTAACAATTGATGTTTGGTTTTAGCAGTTTTTATATAATACAAAAGATGGAGTAGTTAATAAAAACGAAGCCCAGAAAGGTATAATTTGTCTTTGAGATTGTTTCACGGATAACTGACATAGTCACTGTTGCATTAAAATTTTTCAGATTTTTAATTATTTTTTTGAAAATAGTGAACACATAAATCTGGTTTGTTTTGCGACACTTAATATTAAGGCAAAAAATTCTTTCGACCGATATAATTTTCTTGTCTCAAGTGTTGGACATATAACTTCACATATAACAGAACGGGAATAAAAAATACTACAACAACATGAATAAAGAATGCACAAGTAGGCTATGTCTCCACGAAGCATAGTTAAACTGTTCTTCTAAAAGGAGCATAACTATTGTTTGCAATTATGTCGAACTTGATCTTTACCTTGCTTTATCCATAAGTGACGTAACAACAGACAAATGCACACACAGATTCATTCTATTGGCTGCACAATACTTATTTGGACATTTTAAAAAAGGTTGTAACTTAAAAACAATACAATCGTGTATCATTTATGCCGAAAATGACTTTTTTGTATAGTTTATTAAATCAAGTGATCAAGTCTGCACACACTCAAAGGAACGAAACCATCAAAGACGATTTTACAAGTAAAATGCACTCAAATGTTGTCATATTCATTCAGCGACAAAACAAGTTGACTATTCCTTTTTGAAAAATAGTGTTTGCCGGTACAATCACGTTTCGATAACATTTTTTATCCAGCGTTGTCTACAATCATATCGTTTACAATGTTCAATCAGCAAGCTTTCTAAGTCGCACGGTATCAATATCAGTTTAAGCTACCGCGTTTCAATCATACTTTAATCGTGATACAATAATATTTTGTAGTGTCCCGTACAAAAAGTAAATAAAATAAAATACAACGCGGAGCCGTTTTCGAAGACACATGTGATCAAAAGCCTGTAAAATGCTTTTATTGTCCGCGTGAAGTGTCTTATTCTCGAAGCCGTTCAGCAGGAAAATACGACGTAGAGCCTGAACCTTGTTAGCAAGCTGATGGAGCTGCTTGTCTAAAGCTAACGATTTAAGCGGTGCTTGAACCATCCTTTGACAGGGCTACTCCTAAGCACGTGAAGCTCGTCACTTCTTAGGCTTTACCGTGTTGCCCTCCATTCCGTATACTCCTGTTCTTTAATAAAGTATGTTGGTGAGTTCTAAGGGTTCTTTGCTGGTGACAGCCATTAGGTCAATGTCATCAGCAAATCTTAAGTTTGAGATGGGTCTGTCACCGATGGAGATAGAGGTTTTGTGCTTGTTTTAGATTACCCTGCAATGTCTCCTCAAGGAAAAGATTAAACAAGACGGGAAAGATCAGACACCCATGACGGACGCCAACTAATGTCCTGAAGAAGTCAACCTTCTGTCAATTGAGAAGTCATGCGCTGCTGGCCTTTCCGTATTGTTCTTGGAGGACTTTCACAAGCCCTTCGTCATTGCTGAATCCTCGCAGAACCCGCCATAGAACATCATGCCACACGCCGTCGAAATTTATTTTTAAATCGATGAAGTTATGGAAGAGCTCACGTTGGGGTTGCAGGTTTTTCTTTATAATGACTCGGCAGTTGAAGATCTATTTCATTGTTCTCCGTCCATCTCTGAAACCAGCCTACTTATTCGCCAGCATTTCTTAGAATTTACTTTTCAATCGTTGCATGGGATGGTGAAAATGATGATGGTGCGGTTATTCCAGCACATATTGAGGTTGCCTTTTTTCAGTCGGGCGATGACGAAAGACTGCATTGTTGCAGTCGTTGTCTCTCTTCCGTGATAAATCAGCCCAGAATGGACGCAGCCACTCCTTAAGATTTTCGTGCATTCAGACTGCGTAATATCTCATCATTCTCTGCCTTAAGTATAAACCGACTTTACTTGCCCGCTTCTGAGGGAAACTGGGGTCTGATTTAAATGGGTAATTATTGAGGGCGTTGCAGTTTTACATTAAAGAAATTACGAATAAAATGTTTTAATGTTATAAAGGGTATGAGTTTTGAAATATTGTAGACTAATAAAATTTGAAAGTAGAAAAAAGAAGAACTTACTATCATCATTATGAATGTCTTAAAAGTCAGTTACATGACAATAAATGTTGTATTATAGTTATGTTATCATTACAGAAATCGGTAATAGTTTACTTACAAACAGAGATGTTTGGAAACAAACATGTCAATGTTCCATTATTTTAAATTATTATTTTGTCAAATTCCAAGTTTCGGATTTACAAACATAAGCTGTTTTATTATATAGTTTGTATTGTACTTATAACTTTATTTTGGTGCACACAAACTATTATCAAAAAACATAATAATTCTGAATGGTCTGCGAATTTACTGAAAAAGGCATGATTCAGGCGGACCGCGGCTACAATAGATATGGGGTCCCAATTGACCAATCAACCAGCTTATCACGTTTTTGGAAGCCTTGGTTTATTTGGGGATAGCTGCTTCAACATTAACTGAAGCCTGATGAAATTACGACACTGATTCTTTAAACAAAGAGATGGCCACCTAGGCAATATTTATTGAAACAATAATCAGTAAATAAAAACAATTACCAACCTATTTCACATATTCTTTTTTATATATTTGAGCGATATTCAAGAAAAGTGTATTATGACCATACTAGAACCTTTACATGATCGTGGACCTTAACATTTAAGAGAGGAAAACATTGATGACGTGTTGAAGTTGTTAACTTTAGATTTATTATTATATATAATGATTTTAATTATATTGTTACGACAGTGACTGGTACAAACTGGATAATTAGAGAGAAGCACGCGTTATTTTTTATCAGTACAATTTCGGGAGAAAGAGCGGGGTTTTAACCAGGGACCTTCGGATTTCTCGACCAGCATCCTACCGCTAGACAAACATTTCCGCACCTTTCGTTCGACGTCGCGCAGGCGTACTTTTTGAACCGCAGAATGTACAGGAAATTTTGTTTGTAAGACGCAATTTTAGTGGCAGAAAGACTTCCAATTGTTTACTTTTGGTCGAAAGACAATTTTCCGCAGTAAATTTAGGCAAACAGGCGTAAATATCTGCCTGTATAAATAAATTTACTCTTACAGAAAGACAAAACTGTTTTATGCATATCTATTTACATATATTGTGCGAATACGTACTTTTAACAAAAAGTGTTACGTGATACACCATTTACGAATATTTCATAGCGATTGCCATCAGATTCGGATCATACATCAATATATACATAATATAATTTTGGTCTATTGGAAGGTAAATAGCTTAGATCGATTAGTTGTATAATTATAGTCAAATGCGTTTACAATGTGATTGGTCGCGATACAAAAATGTAAAAAACATACCGACACATAAATATATTTTATTGTTGTTTTTTGTGTTTGAAAATTCCATTGGTTATCTGTAAATATATGTGATGTAGTTTTGAATTCATGAATGTCTAATATTTACAATTAAAAAATGCTAACAATTGATCAATAAATATGGAAACATTCTTTTCATTTACGTCTTTCGTTTGCATTGCTATTTTGCTTCTTTTCATATAGTTTAACTATAATTTATAAGATACTTTCGTGCATAACAATAACTATATTTAAAACGTTTAAAATGAAAACGAAATTATGGTCAGGTATTCAAACCAAAACCGTTCGTTAAAAGGGCCGCGATGTTTCCTAGTTAAACCACTCAGTGACGACAACGGACGAAGTCTTTCAATTATCACTGTGACCACGTGGAACTGCTCAGACGTTCAAACTTCTCAACACAATCAAGCAGCGTTAAATTGTACCTGTTTTGATTGTACCTGTTTGGAATGATGAGAAAAAATAACGATAAATATTTGCTCATTACACAGAAAGATAAATGAGCATGTACCAAATACTTATCGTCAAAAATAATAACTATACAAACGTCCCACTTTGGCTTAATAAACACGACGTATTTGTATCAAATATCAGTTCCTGGTTGATTTCCCTTTTTGATAGATCAATAATCCACCTTTCAATTCCAGCATAACATTAATATGGGTTCATATTGTCGCGTACGTTGCTGGAGTTATGAACTTCACAACTAATTAACTAATGCATGTACTAGAGTACTTATACGAGATCATTGTCCAGAAAAAAATTAAGATAAATTGTTAATGAGATGAATTTTAAATGAAAAACTATTTTATCTGAAAATGTGTACTTGTTAAGAAATTATGAGGTCGTTTTAAAGATTAATGAAGTTAATCAGGAATTAAATTGCTGCTTATTTTTGACAAATATATACTTACAAATTGACTGAACTCATTTATTCTGTATATAATAATAGGCTATTTGAATAATATTTCTGTAACTTATACTAATCAGCAAATTAAACAGGGACATTGCCATCTGAGCCTAATCTGCAGGTACTTCTATAAAGCACCTTCTTTTACGTGTTCAGTCGACACTCAAGCCGATAAATCTTCTATGGATGGTCAAATTGGCACATGCGATACAAAAATATCGTTTTTTAATGCCGAAAGAAGACCTTAGCTCGAATGGGAACTTTTCGGACTATGATTTCCAAGAAAATCATACATTGACATTCAAGAACTTTACAGAGCCAGGGGAGTTTATTTTTAATAACTTTGATCCAAAGATCCTCGCGACACTCAACACAACGTTTGTAGTATTTGGAGTTTGGGCCCTACTAGCTCTAAAGCGGACAAAGAAAACCCCTGCAACGGCCAAGTAAGAACTTATTTTTTATTTTGTTATGCAAGCAATTTATTTCTTTATATTCCATAGTAAACACCATTTTTATCACTTTATCTAAAAACGGTAATTGTGTGCTTATCCGACGGCTATAATATATTCATGTTTCGTTAATTCGTCAGCGTATTATAAATAATGCAATAAAGCACACAGGTCATTTTTTGATTTGCAAAATTAAACAGACATAAGATGCACATGATAACATCTTAAGCTTGATACGGTTTTTATGTTGAAGTTAAGATTTCCTTAAATTATTTAATGGCAAATGGACATCTAAAGAATCACTAGAATACTATAGAATAATGCTGTGCTCCGCTTCAGGTACAAGTCTAATACCGGGTACAACTAGTAGCTCTCTTTCAGTAAATAGTCATTGCACTGCGGCTTTAAAATATAATGGTTATTTTTGTCAATGAAATAAAGTCAACCCAGACTAAGTTAGTCGATGTATTTTATTGGCCAGCAAGGAACTTAACAGAGTATAATATAATATGTATGATGAAATATATTCTTAATTCTTAAAGTAGCACTGAGCAAATTCACTTACAATGTGTAAAAATATTAAACTTCAAGTTGGCACCAGAGTTCTTACTAAAAATTCAGAATGTAGTTTAACTATCAATGGAAAGTTTTTTGGCACAGAAAATCTGAGGTATATATTCTTTTCCAGTGACACACTGTGCCCTGTGTCATACACATGACACAGTGTGTTTTACACATGACACAGTGTGCCTGCAACCACAAAGAGTGTGCCCAACACAGTATTCTATGTGCCCTTCTAACAGGTGCTCAAATAGAATGTTCTTAAGTATGGACAATTTGTAACGTAAAAGCAACTTTAAAATATGCAACAACATATAACAACATAATAATACATCAAAGGGGCGTTTTCTGCCTTGAATTGAATTCATTTTAAGAACTTTAACAATTAATTCAAATACAAAATGATGCTCAAGGACTTTAAAAGTCAGCTTGATAGAAATTGCTAAGCAACGGGCACGGTAAAAATCAAGATGGCTGCCGTCGATTTCTAACAAACAAGTGTGACAGTTCAAAGTCAAAAGCAATGGATGTAAATTATTCTAACTATTAAGAATTCGCAGGAATGTGCACAATATGACTAAAATTTGATAGTTGTAACTTATTTTGTGGCAGGTCTGTAACATATAAATGGTCAGCACTATAATTATATGACCAGGCTAGGAAAAGCAACATGAATGAATGAACAATGAAAACAATTATGCTGTTGACAAGGAAATTCAGATAACTCGTTTCAATGTAAATTTTGATTCACACTTAAATAATGTACTATGCACTGAGATGTTACATTATGAGGTAAGTGTTTGTGTTATTCAATTCATCCGACGGGTTGAGAACGTTTTAAAACGTGTAAGAGTACACAGAGATACTTATCTTAATGTCACGGTACCGAACTTAACCGGGATTGGTGATACGATGTGTGAGCGGCCCGGTTTGCACATTCGATAGAGCACTCGCCTTGTTAGCGGGCGATCCCGGGTTCGAATCCGGACTGCCTGCACACTTTTCACTTTACATCATGAAAACAAAATTAGATGCATTTACGGTTACCGCACATTACGAATTTGATTAAACTTTAAAGGTATTGTTGTTTTTAGCCTATAACCGATTCCTCTTAGACATTTACTTAAGTCGTATGGCACATATGTATCTCTATTGCTTTATCTCTACCCACCAAAATGGTCACATCAATAAAAACATTTCAATTGTCGCCAAGTTTGCTTCATATTGAATGATTCTAGCTTCATTATGAGTTTTAAATCTTACAATCAGTACACGTTTACAAAACACTCGTTTTCCGTTTTTAAAACCTCACCAGTTTCACCCGAGACATATATTTCAAACACTCTTTCATTCTAGTTTTATTATTCAAATTCATGTTGACTTACACAAAATTCTGAAATAATTTTAACCGTTTCGAAATGCCCGAACCCCCGCGTCCTTGAACTGAATTCATGCAATCTAGATACGTGATAACGTCATCAGGAAAATAGTGAAGTTTGGCAAGTTGTTTTTGATGCAAAATACGCAGTAGAAACGCTTCAATTGCTTGATAGTACTTAGTTTTGATTCTTATACTATCACATATTCTTTTATAATCCAATGAAATTATTTAACGATTATTGTTAAATTGTTTCCCATGAAATATTGGTATTAAAAGAACATTTGATAAAAAATACTGAATAAGTAAACCGCCATATGGGTGTCGGATGAACTTTTGTAGGCACAATAGCAACAGTTTTGTTGTATGACATAATTTAGCGGTAGGATACACTGTATTGATTTTAAGTGGTCAATAAGCGTATCTCTTCGTTCTAACTCAAAAAAAGACGCTTTCCGTGTAACATTACGAACCTTTTTTACTACATGGTCATCGTGCACACCTTGTATCAAATAGTTATCGCAACTTAACAGTGTGTGTTTCAAGAATTCTCGTTTACGAATCCTATCATCCTTACGCAGATTGTTTTTTTACAACGGTCGCAAGTGATTAGTAATTTTGACATGCTCGAAGTCTGCCGCGGGTCTTGTAATGCACATCATGGCGATATGGTACTCTTCTTTATTCTCGCCATAAACTTTCGGTGATATGGAGTTAACTAAGTTGTATATCTAATAAACAGGAAGACATCTGTTTCATTCCCATCTTTGTAAAATCTTAGTAATAGGCTGTGTAAAGTCAATTAATCATTGCTAAGTAGACTCACTCAATAAGTATTTACACAGTATTTCATAATGTAGTATAAATTGGATAACCCAAATTACTGCCCAGACATATTCAAAACGTACATTCATCTGTAAAAACCATTAACACATTAGCGAAGTTATTTTCTAAATAGACAGTGACATTTGTTATACTTAAAAAAAAAAAAACACAGATTCAAAAGTGTTATTATTCAAGGGAGGTTAATAAAGGTAATCATACAATGCGATTTGAGTGGGATAAATTATTGACGTTTCTGTTATCTCCTTTCATATTCAGTGCCGGCTTAAGCCCTTTTCATGCCCATAGGCAGAGAAACTTAATGGACCCACGCTACAGGCCCCTAGTCGGACTAGTGCTTACAAGAAAGACAGTGTCAAGTCGATTTGACTCGTTCAAATTAGTCTAACAGTGCCAAGGCTGGCAATACATACAATTTGACAATGTATTTTTATAGGTATTAGATGTCAGTATAACACCGTAATGGATATACGATAATATAATAAGATTCCTAATTTAAGAAAACAATCACTACTGTATGTTTATATACGTTTTTAACTTTTTAACAAGATTAGGCTAAGCAAGTAAATAAAACAACATTCTTTCGTCACGGTCTCCTGAGCCCTTTAACTCCTAGCCGCTACGACTCATCATATTCAACTTTAACTTTAACTATCATGTTCAGTTAACATTAAACAATTTTAAAAAATACAGTACATTAACATAGCATACACTATTAATAACACTATTCATACATGTCTTGTAGCGGGTAAATTTTTCTCAAAGTTTTGTGACAGGGAATATAATTATATTGATATCAATAATGTTAAGGTGTTAACGCTTTTAAATCGAATAAAACAACTGAAAATTGACGTCTATGACACGTGGCGACCGTTATTATTTTTTTTTCCAATAAACTACATGTAAACTGGCGGATATACTGAATTAACGAAATGGAGAAGAAACAGCACTTTTACGTTTAATAGTTGATACATACTAAGTTTAACAACATATTTGAATTCAAATCAGTTTACAAGCTATTCATTTGTATTGTGCAATATAACTTATTTATGTTATTAAACGGCTTTATCGAGAATAAGTCGCGATTAGCATCATACTGTGAACCAACGACTGATTGGGGTTATAACCTTTCAATATGTTTCATTAGACTGTACAATCAAGAATTTCACTAAATAACATACCCACCCATAGCAATTGTCATTATTACAAGAAATATTTCCTATTTCTATAATCATAGGAGACTCTATCATCTTCATTCATGTAGTATTTTTCTAAGAGTTGTGTAAAACACTATACAAGAATGTGGTTCAAGATACAGTGAAAACATTATTTTAAAATTAAGTCTTTTAAAAGTTACAGCCGCATAAAATATGCAGGTGTAAATCAACCATAAAAAGGTCTTTGAAACGTCTGGTGAACAGTTATGTGTATATGGTGAATCCATAGAAGGTTGACCAATATGAATATATTCACATTGCCACACATATTTCAGATTCCTGTCTACAGGTCTTCTTGCTTTCGACACATGCGCCATTGGACTGTTCACGGGGGCCAAGTTCATTTCGAACGTCTACGTTCACCATATTATTGAACTTCATGGGGTTTGTTCGTTCCAGCTTGCGTACTTAACTGTTGGTGTGATGTCACTGGAGAGACTCATTATATTTTCATCGCCAATGTTTTACTTGAAGAAAAAGACAGTTGTTTAGTTTAAAGTTATCGTGTATACCATATGGGCTATTTTCTATCTTGTTTTCATGTGTGTTCGGTTTGTGTCCTGCTATTTATACTAGAAAGATAAAAACATATTCTTACTCAATACTGAATGCGCATTGTTAACCCTGCCTTTCTTCAGTATGGTTACCTTGTTCACAGTGTTAGTATCAGGTGTATGTTACATAAAGATATTCTGCATTGTATTTAGTGAATTTTCCGTAAAAGGCCTTCGCAAACACCTGAAGAAAACAGTAAGATATAGAAGGAACTTTAAATCTACTACAATTGTCTTTGTATATGTTGTAAACATATTTATAACGGCGGTCGTTTACACTTTATGTATTACGCTGGTCGTACCATTGAAGGACATAAAACTATATAGAGATCTATTGAATACAGCCAACTGTATAATGAACCCAATACTCTACGTCATGTGGTTTCAGGAATGCAGAATAGAAATGCTGAGAATGTTTTTAATATGCTGTCCCTGTCTAGCATCTAAAGTGAAAAAAATGCGAATGAGCATATATAGAGTGGCAACCTAATCTGGCACTGTTTCTGTTGTACAGCGAAGTGTCTGTGAAATGACTTTTTGCACATGTACAAGGACTTATAAGACACTAATACTGTAAAAGGTTTCCAACGCAGTAAAGCATACAGGTAAATAGATTTGAGTGAGGTAGGCGTGCCAACGGCAAATGTGGTTTCCAATCAATAACTTAAGCTCAGTGACACATTGGATAAAGCAAGATTGAATATACATCGGGCTTATTTTATTTATTTATTTTTTTTTGGGGGGGGGGGGGAAATCAACGGTTTCCGCTCAAATACCTTAGTATGAATAGAGGTATTTCATTCAAAATTGTGGTTAAGTATAAAATACATTCATTATTGTAGAAGCACGGATGACTGAGTGGTCTAAGTGGTAAACTTTTTCTCCAGGACTCCAGGGGTCAGCGGTTCGAGCCCTGTTGAGGTTTACCTTTTTTCTTATGTTTTTAATTTTATTCTTGATTCTTTACTGGAGCTTTTAGATCCACTGGTTACATTTATCAATATAAAGCATTGAATGAGAAACTTCAATACATGCCAAAATCTGTGAAAAGGCCCCTTTACAAATAATTGTGGTAAAGTAAATGAAAATTGTTTCTTATTCCACTTTTTTTCTTGCTACAGTAGTATAATAAGTTAAGACTATTCAAAACATAAAAGATGTGTTAGTAAGCATATTAAATGAGACCTGCCAAAAATCAGACAAACTGATTGGAACTTAATAACAATTGTAATTTCTCTGCAGACTCTTTTACGTCGGACTCATGCATGCTATCAAATGTTTTGAGTGACGTGTTGAACAATAGTGGTAATAACGCAGCGAAGCTACCATATTATAGTATGTTACATAAATGCACCTGATTTTTTTAGTTATGCGTACTCCCAAATATATATTTTCACATTTAGTGGTATAATTTCAACATTTATTTAGAAAATCTGTATTATTAGCTTTGTAATCTGTGTAAGCTAAATGTTTGTGTGTCAATTAAGTTTATTATTAAGATAATTTTAATTGTGTTGCATATGAAACATGAATTTAACTGAAATTCCCTTTTTCATCTATGAATGCATTACAATATTTTGTTGTCTTCGAATTGTATATGTATTTGTTTCAAGTCTTGTAATAAAATGTGTTGGTAAAAACTTTTTAAGCGTATTCATATTCTGCGATCAATCGAATGATGTTTTTTGTTTTAAATTACGTCACGTCAGTTTTAACAACATAAAGGTTGTATAAATAAGTTGTGTTAATAGCAAGTGCAGTAAATGAGGGGATTAATATAAAAGCTTTCATTTGAGTAAGACAGTCATTTAGGGGAAGAAATCGGTTTAATATAGTCATGACCGGCAATTATAAGTATTCGGCATTACATCGAATATAGGAGCTTATGTCCTGACAGACATGAGAAAACATACCGGGTTTGCAAGCGTGTTTGTCTATGCCAATATATAGAAATAACTAGCGTTCGAAATCAGTTCTATCGAGGTCGTCAACATGGCAACATGCAATTCAAATTTAAGTTTTTATGAGTGCAATATTATATGTATACTGTCCGTTATTGCACTATGTTAATAATGGACAAAGTGCCTCGCTACGGTCACACGTTTCTTCCTTGGTCGGGTATTCCCACCAGAGAAAAAAATAGGAGTTGTGGACGGCTGCCATTCTGATGAATATAAAATAAAATATGTTGATAATCGTAAAAGAAAATTGTTTTATCGAATTGAGGTTTAATTTTAAACCGTCATTTTTAAGCTTGAACCAGTCAAAAATTACGGTAAATTTGCTACAGATTTGAGCTGAGCATGCATGTATGCACAGAATGCAAATAGGCTCATCAAATATACTTGTTAGTGTAGATAAGAGGTTTTGTAAAAGTTTGTCTTTAAGCTTTGTGCAATTATGACAACAATACATGCGTCTTCCTCAAATCGCTATATGCGTCTACCGCATATCGCACACAAAAGTTGTTGTTTAAGTTTGTTTGAAACATAGTTATGACATAAGGCTTCTCGCAAACGCATTTAAATATAGTGTTTTTTAGACAAACGGTCAGATATAAATTTCTGTCAATTAATAAAATCTAAACGCGTCAGTTAAATGCGAACGGTATGAATTGCTTGTGCATAGGAATCTCGATGCCAAACGGGGATTATAGTTAAGTTGTTGACCACAACATGGCCTGCTCTTTCCCATATCACAGGACAACATTTTTACAATTTGTTGTTGGCTTTTCGGAGCCACACCAACATCATTCTGTTTTCTGTTCGTTAAGATCTTTCATGACTAGTTTCCTGTCATGCCTCGGCCTTGTTTCTAAATGTCTGCTAGTAGACGGCGAATACGTCCACGAGCCTCTCGCATGAGATTGTGATGTTGTCTTGACGTCCCCGCAAACGCGTCATATACTAAGTTAGTGAATTTCATTAAAATCAAATGAAATCAATAGGCACATTAAGACGCAGATATTTATTAATATGACTGCAAAGAAATCTGTTCAATAAATATGTTCAACGCTGACGCTGTTTGGTCGTGATGGCTTGCAATACAAACGCCAAGGTCGCATTAGAGTCGCTCAATATACGCCATGAACTTAATGGGGACGTTGTGATTTCGCCGACGGTGCAAACGCCGCTCAAGACACAGATAGCAGAACCCCCTGAGTGACGGTTAACGGGGTCATTTATTTTTGAAAAGCACATAATATTCTTACTCCGAATATCGTCATATACCAAACAAAATAACAAATGCATATAATAAGAATACAGCAGAACGTTGGTGATGATAGAAAACCTATAGACTTCCCAAGAACACCTTCCTAACTTTTCCATTTTCAAAATAAATTACATCAGTTTTGAGACAAAATCTTTTAAATGTTTCATAATTATATTTTAATTGCCTCTTTTATTTTAATAATAAGTCATTATATTAAGATGTTGCGAGGCTTTTTATATGTACTAAAGAAGTGTTTTCATCGAGTGCATACAATGCGATATCGATTACTTAAAAAAACAAAACACAAATGACCTGAACAAACATACAGCCGAATCACACTGTAGAAAACGATACGAAAGTATTTGTTTATTTCAATTTTAAAGCTAAAGCCGAAACAAAACAACAAAAACTATGGTAAATTCAGCGATAGCATAATACTATTGTTTTCTTTAAGATTGTTTCTCCATCACATATAATGTAGTAAATTATTTTAAATAAAATCTCACGTTGTATTTTCTGGAAACAAATATGACATCCTTATATCTTACGGAAACTTTAAGAACCATATAATACAAACAAAAGAAAACAAACGTTTTCCTGAAAATATAAAATGGTTAGTGAACACATACGCATATTGTTTTATGTTAATCCGTTAATAATTGCATATAAGTCAATAAGACATTGTCACTGGAAACATACTCTCATGACAATTAAGATATGCGAGAAACTGACAGGCATTTTTTCTAAGCCCTTAGATAGTATACCGATTAAGGATAGCACATGAGTGCACTATAGAGATAAAAATAAAGCTTATTGTTAATAATACCAAGTAATCCACTTTAACGTTGCTTTAATTCGTGCTATATATAATGTTGTTAGACATGAAAACAGTTTTGCCATAAATATGATTATTATTTTTTTTAATTTGAGGCCTTCTTAGAAAGTTGACTATTCATTCTAAGAATAAATCGCTGATTTTTAATCAAATACAAATATGATGCCTACATGTCATAATTTGTTTTATCACATGCTATACCCTGTTTCCCATGTAATACAACCATTACATTTTTTTATTACACATGTGTGATACAACATTTTTAAGCGTTTTCATTAGCTTAGTTTTCGTTTATTGACCAATCGCATTTAGTTATTTTGCTGAAATGACTTTGCAACGTCAAATGACG
The DNA here is from genome assembly GCF_020536995.1 of Dreissena polymorpha. Lineage (NCBI taxonomy): Eukaryota > Metazoa > Mollusca > Bivalvia > Myida > Dreissenidae > Dreissena > Dreissena polymorpha. The sequence goes on along the minus strand of NC_068356.1, from coordinate 121,239,763 downwards.
TCACGATATGTAAACAACATTATGGATTTATCATTTTGTTTGCGTAAATATTTTTTTAATTTGCTCATTTAAAAGCATGTGATAAAAAAGATCAGACTCTCGTTGTCATATCATACCATATTTTTATTAAACTCGTACAGGAAATTCGTTAGTAAGCTCGCCAAAGGCTCGCTTAGTAACTAAATTCCTGAACTCGTTTAATAAAATATTGTATGATAAGACAACTAGTGCCAGATCCTGTATTTATTATATACCTGTTTAATGCTTTTAACAAAATACAGGTTGTGTCAATCGTTGAAATAAATCCCGTATTATGCTACTCGCTGTTTTCCGATTCCGTATAACCATACTAGCCGGACTACTTTCTTCGACCCATTTAATGACGTCACCTTACGCGCACCGAAAACAGGAAACCCCTATTTTATATTACGAAATATATTACGTAGTACATCGTGTGACGTCATTTCTGTGACGAAACACAATAATTTCATTTAAACTCTCTGGAATTTAAGGACAAGTCGGACGTGGTGTTTTTTAACAGTACTATTTGTTTAAAACATCTAACGAATGCAAAACTTATTTCGGTGTGTGTGTTTATCATGCATAAATGTAAATTTCGATGGAAATACAATAAAATAAAGTGGCTCCGGCTCTCGTGTGATACGTCATCACACAAGCCACTTTTAAATGTAAAACCGCGTATGTTTTTGTCGTTGTTTTTGTATGACTGTAAATACACACAGATTAATACTGAAATTCGAAATCTAACGTATAGAAGAAAACGCAGTTGTTGGTTATGGAACGGTATTTAGGTAAAAATTACATTATTCGTGGTGAATATTTACATTATGACTGATGTTTATTCTAATATGCTTCATGACAATTCAAACATGCTTGTTGTCTAAGTTAGTCATAATCGGTTTGGCCACTAAGCGTCATTAACAACGGCAGATAGCATCAGGCAGTAAGCAGAATTCAACTTATTCTGGTTCCCGTCGTATTAATACATTATTACTTCAGGCAACCGTGGAAAATGTCGGCGCACTACGTATGTATTAATTATCGTATACATATTAAAGTTTGGAGTAAGTGAAAATCATTCAAGATGTTGTTAAGGTTTAGTTATAGGTATCGATCCGTCTATTGTGTTTTTTTTTCTTATCATTATGATTTATTTAAAAATGATAGTATATCATGTTTACCCAATTCGGACACAGCGCAGAGTAAAGATAATGATTTTAAATTTTACATACTATCATTTTACTACGTTCTATGCAAGCTCACGATATAATCATTCATCTGTGACAATTGGACGCTTTAACACGTGGGGTAGGTGTGGTTCCATATTTTTGCACGTGCAAATGTTGAAACGCGATTTAATTCTAGTTTTATTTCAATTTAATTATTTTAGGTGGGTTCCTTCAACACAAAATTAATTTACCAAACAATATAGGTCGTATAAATATTCAGGATCGCAATCGCGCACTTTGCATTTTACAGGCTACCTTTTCCACTTGCTAAAGAGTCCGATCGTCACGGAAAAATGATTTTATCGTTAGCTTGCACATATTGTAGTCAAATGATCACATGTGCAAACTTAAATAAAAATATTAACTCATTACTGATATATATTAGTTTTAAATGCGTGGCGTTAGAAAAATCACGAAGTGTAGTAAAAGGCGATATAAATGTTATTCCAATTTAATTTCAATTTTCCCGAATGCAGCAGACATTAATGTCGTGTTCATAAAGGATATACTCTAATTCTGTCTTTTTATTGAAGACTCCATCTGCGTTCCAATGCATCACCTTGAAAGGTTGATGTTGGTCGTTTCTCCTCCTTGGCTTGTTGTAGCCAGCTTTCATTCCTCCTCTTCTCTGGGCTTGTTGTGGAATGAAGGAGGGACCCCCAGTAGCTTTGGGTGGACTCTTTCGAGACTCAGAGTCCGGCACTGAATCTCCCTAGAGGGATCCCAAAGACTCAGCACCACATCGATTAACACTGGTTGATTGTGTAGTCATAGCGATGTACATGACGTCATGGTTTGTTAAGGGAGTGCCAATGGCCTAACGTCTCTGATTTCAACTCCCTGGGTTTTCTGTCGGGGTTACCTAACCCTTAGCCTTTGCCGATCCAACGACAAACTACAAGGCAGTGGTTTCTTATTTAACCCAGTAAGCAGGGAACCTTATAACCATGGGAACACAGGGGCCATTTTACCCTTTAGCTGGGGTCTGTTCATGGGCATCAGGGCATTTCCACACACCGTTTGACTGACATGCCGCATGTCTGGGGGCAGACCACCTCCGAGTCCCTGTAGTTCAGCCTGAGGCCGCGAGGTGCTCAGTTGACGTGTGTCGCCACTAGGAGGCACTACATAGAGCTTGTCTAGCCAGCTTAATCATTCAAGGTCAGAGGATACCAGAGTTTCCGATGTGACAGAGAAGGCAGCAAGAAAGGAGGCATCCTGACATTAGTCCGGAACAACATCAATGCTGTTCAGACTAAAACGCATATGGATGACTCTGAATTCCAAGTTCTGAGTCTCAGGAAGAACGATTTCAATCTGAAGCGAGTGAATCTCTACTCTCCAAATGACGAGGCTCTTTCCCTAGACAGTATCCCAACAGAAGAATCTAACTTCATTGTTGTTGGCGACTTCAACAGTCATTCACAAAGCTGGGGATATGACGACATGGACCGACGTGGAGAGGAAGTAGAGGAATGGCAAGATGACAACAAGCTTAATCTTATCAACCAGCCTGAAGATCTGGCAACTTTCTACTCCAGGAAATGGCATACAACGTCGACCCCTGACCTAGCTTTCTGCACTGGAGATATCCATGGGCATATCAAGAGCGAAGTCTGTGATCAACTAGGAGGAAGCGACCATCGCCCAGTTCTCCTCATCATGAACCAGTCTACCTCTTCATCATCAAGCATCCCCAGATGGAATTACAAGAAGGCCGTCTGAGTGATGACCTCTGCAAAGAGATCAGAGTGGATGGTAGATATATTAACAAAGTTGTAAAAGACTTCAATGCATGCATACTGAACGCAGCACAGAAGGCGATACCACGCGGGGCCAGAAAAGACTAAAAGCCATACTGGAGTGAGGAGTTGGAAGACCTCCAGACCAAGTTGACAGAAGCCAGGGTGGAAGCATAAAGCAACCCTTCACAAGAAAGCAACCTCTCACTACAGCGAGCCAAGGCCAAATTCCTGCGGCACAAACTTGAAGGCCAGAGAAAGAGCTGGAGAAACAAAACAGCATCACTCAACCTTGAGCGAGATGGCCGGAAGCTGTGGATGTTAACGAAACAGCTGAATGACGATGAAGTTCAAGCGAGAGGCTCGGTAACTATGGAAGAGAATGGAGAGCTGCTGACTGGTAAACAAGCAGCAAATGTCTTTGCCAGCAACTACAAAGATGTCAGTGACATCCATGCCAGTACAGAAAGACAGAGAAAAGTAAGAAAAGAACAAAGGGACAGGAAAACAGATGATGTGACATCAGACCGTATGAACCAAAGCCTTACACTGCACGAACTACAGACAGCAGTCAGGCAGCTGAAATTAGAGAAGTCTCCAGAACCAGACAATGTGACCAATGAAATGATCACCCATCTAGGCAGTTCAGCAATGCACAAACTCCAAGACATCTTCAACTACAGCTGGACACAAGGCCAACTTCCCCAAGTCTTGAAAGAGGCCATCATACTCCCTATTCTCAAGAAAGGAAAGGATCCGAAGCAGGCTGGAAGCTACCGTCCAATAAGCCTCACTAGCTGTGTTGGGAAGACAATGGAGAGAATTGTAAACGCACGCCTAAAGTTGTATCTGGAGACGAACAACTTACTTGCAAAACAACAAGCTGGATTCCGTCAATTCCGCTCCACCGAGGACCAGACTACCTACATGGCCCAAGAAATTGAAGATGCTTTCCAGATACAGAAGGTTGTCCTGACAGCATGGATAGACCTTCAAAGGGCCTTTGGTAAAGTCTTGATTGATGGGCTCCAATGCAAACTGATGAGGAATTGAGTTGGAGGAACCATGTTGAAGTGGATCAAGTCATATCTATTCAACAGAATGGCAAGAGTAAGCTTAAACCAAAGAAGCAGTAAGAAGTTCCTTCTTCGGCATGGTGTCCAACAAGGAGGAGTCCTGTCCCCGACGCTCTTCCTACTCTTCATCAACGACCTCGTGTCTGAATTGCCAAGGAGAGTGAAGGCGGCACTTTATGCTGATGATCTTGTGGTATGGTGCCAAGAAGAGCATGCCACCACAGCCACAAACGGAATGTAAGAAGCAATAGACACGCTTACCTCATGGGCTGAAGACTGGTGCGATATGAATAACAAATAGAAATCATCCAACACACTATTCACATTGTCATCAAAACAGAAAGCAGGGACGGTGAGGAGGGGAAACACTCCTATGACTGAGGCAGACGAGACTACTTACCTGGGAGTCACCTTTGACAAGAGGCAAACGAGGAAGCCACCAACCTTAACGTTAACCTCCAGTGGATATCAGCACACATTGGAGTGGCTGGAAATGAAGATGCTGGCCAACTGGCAAAACAAGGTGCTCAGGTAGAACAGCCACTTGTGCAAGTAAACTACAAGGATAAAGTTACCATCATTAAATCACTTACCAGGCCAAGACAAGAGGCAGATGCATATCAACTCCTAAGCAGGGCAGAGGAAGTGATAATGGTCAGACTCCGATCAGGGCACAACAGACTCAATGCACACATGCATAAGAAATACAGACTGGCCCCGTCACCGACCTGTCCGTGTGGCACAGAAGACCAAACAGTAGAACACATCCTCCAAAGATGCAAACGTCACGACCAGGTGCGAGCTACAAAGTGGCCCCAGGACACATCCCTCCGCCAGAAGCTCTATGGAGACGTGGATGACTGAGACGGACCACATCATTTATCGAAGAAAATGGCGTGATCGTGTAGAGCGAACGCCAAGAAGAAGAAGATGAAGATTTCAATTTTATAATTCTAGGTAGTTACTAGGGATGGCAAAATTATTCGAAAATTCGAATATTCGATTGAATGGTTAGTATTCGAATAACAAATTTATATTTGCATATTCGCAATTTTTTTTTCAAACGTAATTGCCCTTATATTTAATGACATGCGATCCGCTTACTAATTGGCTTCCGAAATCATTTGGGATTAACATGTTTGATGTGACGTTCTTCGTGTAAAACTGATAACGCGTGATATCAGCGTTGATTGCGCAATTCAATATACACACTCTAAGGCCCCGAACTGTTTGTCAATGGGGTGCCATTTAACATCTTCAATTGACTGGCGAATAATAATAAAGTTTTTGTGATCACAGTATGAACAGCCATTAAAATGTGTGAATTAGCCAAATGCGCAATGCAATATATACACACTCTAAGAAAGGGCCCGAACTGTTGTTTGTCAATTAGGTGCCAATTAAGGGCTTCAATTGACTGGCGAATAATAATTTAGTTTCTGTGATCACAGTTTGAACAGAAACAAAACCATGTGAATTACTCAAATTTAACAAATGATATAACCTCAGAATAAACATACAGGATATCGTTATTTTAAAAATTTCAAATAAAAATAAAATTCTATGACATGATGGTTGTCCTTATATTTTTTCTTGAATATTTGGTGTACTTTGCATGCCTAATTGATATGTTTTTTATATAAGCGTACATGCAATCGGTACTTTAAAATTTCAAATAAAATACAATTCTATGACATGATATTTTTCTGTCTATTTGGGCCCGATTACAGTATCGGTCATAGTATTGGCCGACAGCGATACAATTATTCGATAGCAACGTTAATAAACAGCCTCGTATTTAGCAAACGGACATAACTTACACAACAATGGAAGTTAACACAGAACAAGTTCACTCTTTTCTAAAATATCCATCGCCTAAATAGGCTTTTTCAAAGTTTGTTTTTACAACTCAGATACAGTTTATTTCTATTTCTCAACACAGCACTTGTATATTCAAATGTATCTCTGTGTCAATGTATATTTAATATCCCTAGTGGTTACGAAACTGAGTAATAAAAGTTTAATCAATCCAGCCGTTTGCATATGAATATTCGAATATTCGATTGAATGGATTTGCGAATATTCGAATACCGATATAGGTATTCGATGCCTTCCCTAGTAATTACACATGAAAAACATAACATTAATTTTAAAAAAAAATGGCTCGTATGAATATTCAAGAGCGATTAGGCTCCATCGGCATTTTGCAAGCCGGTCAGTTATTTAAGACGTGTAAGTTTATGCGTTTTACTTTTCACATTGTTATGATTAAACGTTGTACGAGTTTGCGAATTTGACTTTTGAAGTGACGTTTTTAATTTGTTAAGTTTTTATATTTTGTTGTTTTTCAATTTCAATTAAATTTTCAAGAATTAACAGATATGTGTTAAATTATTCTTGGTTCAAATTTCAACACAAGCCGTTCAAAAATAAGGGAGCTATATTAATATGATTAAGTGATGCATTGGAAAAGTCTCCAAGTGTATATATATTTATATACATCATTATCATTACTGTCTTATTTTTTCAGCATATGTCCGAGAAATTGGACGATCTGGAAGAACGGGCACAGATGCACAGGTCATTGGTGTCAACAGGTGAGGAAAGACATGAAAGAATATTGTTTAAACAATTCAATGTGCAAACGTGTAATAATAAATTCTTTCTTCGGATTCCACACAACGGTTAAACCACTTGTCTGTTGCAGCGTTTGTAATTCTGATCTGGAACTGGAATGGCGGTTTGGAAATCTAAGAGTTGTTTGAACAATGTACTGCAGTTCTCCACTGACTGCAGGGCTCGACACTAACGGTGGTCCGTTGACCCGGGGTCAGTAAAACATAGGGAGGACCAGTGAAACTAGAAATTTGGTTGATCCGTTGGACCAGTGAAAAATCCTGGCCAGATTATTGTGAAATACTGGTGGAAAGCCGTTTTCATCAATAAAACAACTTTATGTGTTCATAATAAACTGATAATTTCATCGTTATTTTATGGGACGACTCGAGACCGGGATAAATATAGCAAGATATTGAAAGTTCCAATTTTTCTAGATGCCTGGATGACAAAAAACTATTGTCGGATCAAGAAATCGATTTGCGATCCACAAATGTGTCCCGCAAATGTCTCCGGACTTTGCTGTGATAGATACACAAATTAACAAAAAATTCAAAGCGTTCGGATCGAGAAATGAACAAAATGGGGATTTCAATAGACGCAGAATCCTGCGTTTTGACGCGAGCAAATTAAAAATGACTCGTTTTGACACAACCTTTTTTTCTGCCGTGCGTCATTTTGGTTCTTCAAAAATGTGACCCGTGCGTCAGTCAGTTAACATCTCGAGTTCCGTGGTAATAAATCCTGCTGTGTTCCTAATTGAAATTAATGTTTCAGTATTTGAAACTCGGTCTATATTCGAGGGAATAGCCCTGGCGTTGTTTATCTTATCTCATCTCTTCCGAAACACATTTCACCGTCTAAATAGTGCGTGCGCACTAACTGGGTAATTAGAAGCGGTGATTACGTGATAATTGATTGACCATCCGATAATTGCAGGGTTGTTTGCAGACTTTGGAGACAGCACGTAAAAGAAAGTCGGCAAAAGTAATTAAAGAAAAATCAAAATTGATCAAAGGTCTATTAATTAAGTAGATCCACTAGTAAGTCCAGCGAGTTTTGTCAGTTTGTTAATCCACCGATAATTACGAGTAACACCCATCTTATATAAACTGGAATCACAGTTCATTTTTTATACTTAAAAGTCCTAATACTATTTCATTGGGGTCATTGACTCCTGGTTTTTAAAATATATTTTTAAAGGGGCCTTTTCACAGATTTTGGCATTTTTTAACTTATTCATTAAATGCTTTATATCGATAAATGTAAACATTGGATTGTAAAAGCTCCAGTAAAAAATCAAGAATAAACTTAAAAAAAGGAAAAGAACATTGCCCGGACCAGGTTTCGAACCAGTGACCCCTGGAGTCCTGCCAGAGTCCTGAAGTAAAAACGCTTTAGCCTACTGAGCTATTCCGCCGAGTACACACGCTGTACGTATTTTATACCTTATATAAGCAATCTTCGTAGTTTCACAAAATTTAACGACAAAAACAGAACTCTCCAAATTATTCAATCGTTTCGCGTTGCAACGCTTTATATTTTTTAGGTTTTAAAATCGTCAAAAGATGCATATAATGGCTCTATTAGACCATGGTAAATGTTCAGTATTACTGTTTCCTCACAAATATCATAACTAAAACGAAAATTTGCGAATCTGAAACAACTTTTTTCAATTTTGTCAATTTACCAAAGCGTGAAAAGATCCCTTTAATGGTATTTATTATTTTGAGCAGCAATAATGAGAATTGTATTGATCTTCGTACCATCAGAATATACTTTGTTTACCGTGCGAATTTACACTGGAGGGCACCGAATAATGTTTTGATATTGCCGGAGAGTAAACGTGTGAATTTTCAAGATTACAAGTTGAACCTCTGCCTAAAAACTATAAAAGAACCTCCGCCTAAAACTAGTGAAGAAAAGCTTGAAGTACAGCGAAAATATTAAAAGGATAAGAGATAGTTTAGTAGATAGTATAGTTTTATTTTTATAAATGCACAATTCATTGTGGATAAAGTCCGGAAAGTAAATTGAAATTTATGTAAAATAACATAGAAAGTGTCGGATCACTTGAAATCTTGGAGGACCAGTAATTTCTGAAAGATGGTGGTCCTTTGGGTCAGTAGGTAAAAAAGTTAGTGTCAAGCCCTGGACTAGATACGCTTAAGTGTGCCCAATAGGATATTTTCTATATAAAAAAACGAAACATTCTTAATAATGATTATTTGTTAAAGATGTTGTTATATTATAGTGTGAATTAAATATATTCATCCTAAAATATTGACTTTGACTTACCGGTCCTGGGGGTCGTTTCATCAAACATCATATGACAGATTTAGAATATGATGCCTATTTCAAATAAACATTATTACTAAACACGAAATCACAGTATTGCTAATTTCGGTTAATTGATACATGCCATAATGTTTTTACCCATGGTCCAAATTTTGAGTGCATGTTGTTTAACAGCTTTTATATGTTCAATTGTCCAGTTTTCATTGTATATTTGAATTGTCGTACGACCTTTAATGAAATAGTCCGCAGCATCTTTAAAGTTTTTGCTTCATTATGATATAGCCGAAAATATGTACCAACCAAGGAAAAAAATGATTTAACAATATCTCTTTCTGATCGTTTCCAGGTAAACATAGCCATGTAAGCAATTAATATGGAAAAAAGACTCTACAAATAATAAGTTGTATCTTATTTGACACCTTTAAAGTACATGAAATTACACCAAGGGAAACTAAAGTCTACAATTCATAGAAAATGTTGACCTTGTGATTTACTTAAAGAATCAATTATGCATAGATACTACATTTCAGTATATGTAAATCATGTAATGTAAAATTATATTATTTCAGAGCAATTACTGTTAAAGGTCAGTTTTTAAATATTATCGAGCCCCATAAGCTGATCTGGAGTCCTATGTGTCGTTGGGTAAACCATCAAACAAGCAAACTTTAACGGTCATGTTTTATCCTTGGCTCCAAGAGTCCTTCTTGCTTCGCTACAAATTCAAGTGGGGAAGCAGTCAGTTGCTTGCACAAAGTGGTCAGTACTTTTGATGCAAGAAATGCTGGCTAGGTGGTCTTTCCATGTTTATGTTGTTATTTTCTCCTTCCACTTATATGCTTAACAATACGTTGGAGATTTTGTACTAACATAAACTAAGGCCTTAAAGAAATTCTGTAATGTTTACTATGCATCATTCAAACTAAATCGGTTCAGTAGAAAATTCTACACTCCCAATATGGAAATATCTCATGGCGCATGGAATAATTGTCACACACGTGTCACTAAGATAAACCAAAGGGATTGTAAATTATAACTTAAACATTGTGTTATAAAAGTTTATTCGAAATCCGTTATCTCCGAAATATAGCCACATATCATAGGTCTATGTATTGAGATAAGGCGTAAAAAGCAAGAAAAATCAATATCGCCAATATATTAGTTATAATAAAACGTACCGATTATCACAATGTGAACTCCTTGCTCCGAAAATAAATTAATTGTCCATTTTAAAGAAGACACTGGCTGCCGACATGTATGCCTGACCCAATACAAAGTGTAAGGGGCAGGTAATCCAGACTAAATGCAACTTAGCAGAATGCAAGTTACCAAATTATGACAGCAGGTGGCGCACGTTTATTTTCCGTATGTTGTATAAATTACTTTTCGGAAAAAAGAGAAAACATCCGAACCATTTTGACTACTATACTGAATAAGCTGAATTAGTTCCCTTTATTTTACAATCTCCATTAAACTAAATACGTATATTATTGCAATTAAGACCAGTAAGCCTACACAAGAAATTGACTGCCGCGAATGTTTTTGATATTTCTAAGTTGCAGTTGGTACTCAAGAAAATATACACGTATTTTATACAGGACATAAGGGAGCTGATGTGTTGGTGATGCTGGTTTTGACATTTATGAATGAAAGGCTTCATGAACGTTGACGTCGCTCTTGGTTACCCGAAAAATTCCCACGCACGGATTTCAACCGTTATTGTTTACAATCATTTAAGTGCACAAGTACTGGAATTGGTATCGCGTTTTTTAAAGGTGTTTGTCCAGCGCGTGTGCCGGGAAAACAGGGCTTAATGTATTTTTTTGTTCAGCTCTATAACTCTATAATATTTATATCAGACATGTATGAACAAATGTCGGTGAACATTAATCCGGTGTTAATTTTTGAAAATATTGAGGCGTTCGTTAATTATGGATCTAAAACGGAGCATTAATCCGCATGTAAAAAAACACCGGGCGTATTTCATATTAGTTCGGAGACATGAAATTATTTCGAAAAGAAGCAATAAGAGGTTCAATTCTATATGAGCAAGTCTCGCTGCGCACGATTACGCTCTTACTTCTCGTATATATTTGACTCTTATGAACCTTGGCAAAGACCTAGTGTTTTATTTTGTTTAATCTTAATTAAGTCATGCATCTATTTGTACTTTAAGCAGCATAGCATGGCTTCCAAATGACCAACAGCTCTTTCATATGTGAAAAAGATTGACACGAAATTCCTACCCATCTATAATAAAGTTTATATGCGCACTTTAATAGTATAGTTTTATAGCATTTTATGTGGCGCAATATAAGTGTACTCTAGTAAATTTGAAATAATGTAATGGATTTCCTCTCAACATACATGCAGAGTTCCAGATAACTTTTTCAGCAAAATCTTGGTTTACACTCTATAAAAAATCCAGCCTTAATTTAGTGTATTATTAATTTGTTTTTAACGGTAAGTATAATTTTTGGCACATCAGCATTTAAGTTTATAGTCTCAGAAGAGCTCATGACAATTGCCGGTTTACAGCAGACTTTTTGCGAAAAAAGGACCAGGTATTGGAAAACGTTTGGCTTTTCGACTGTTTTAAAGATGGTATGTAGTTCATAATAACGTTAAAGTGCTGTTGATTTCATAATTTTAATGAGGGCCTAGATGAGTGAGAACTCATTGATGAAATGTGTACATTATATGCATTGATATTGAGTTTTACGCATAATCACGAATTTTGAATTCTTATTTTATTTTTTCAATGTGTAATCGTACGCGCAGAATTTAAGTCTACTTTTTTACTAAATTTAATTCAATTTTTACGACTTAAAGCGTCTTATCTGGAGCTCTGCATACATGTATTAGTAGCATATATATATATATATATATATATATATATATATATATATATATATATATATATATATATATATATATTGAAATATATCCATAGAGTTTCTTTGGTTATTGAAGGTAAATGACTGTACAAAAATTATGGTTAGTCATTAACCAAAAAATGTTACGTCTACAAACACGCGGTTAATTTCAGTTCAGTAGCAAATGTCACACAAAGGGGCGCCACTTCTGCTATAACATAAAATTTCCGTTATACGCCGTAAGTTTCCGTAGTCGTCCGTAGCATTTCGGAACAACTGTAAATTGACATCATTGCATCAATCATGATTGTATGTTGCTTTGTGCTTGGGTGAAACTCACATCTTGCCATCGCGTTAATTTATTCAACGCATCAATGTTTGCTTTCATTATGCACTGCGCCTATCTCTGCACGCACCAACATACACATACCCAGCATGCAATTTACGAACAAGAATGTTGCATCTGTACACATGAAGGATATCAGATTGTAAACAGACATTGGTCATCAGGCAAGATGTAAGTGTCATCAAGCATGAAAAAGGTGACTACATACAAATTGAAAGTAGCATCATGAATCATGACGCAGTCATAAAGAAAGATGTAATTTTTACCTAAATACCGTTCCATAGTAGGTGTCAACTGTGTTTACCTTTTTCCCATAGGCAATTCGCATACAATTAATTTGTCAGAACATCAGTGACATGCAATGGTAATAATAACCTGTACAGACAATGGCTTTGGAAGTTCAAGTTTATCTCGACAATCGAACATTGTTCTCACATATGTGCCCCTCGATGTTAAAGTTGCAAATCAAATTAAAATAAGAAATCGAGCTGTTACTTTCATTTATTTATTTGTATATATATTTCTGTCAAATCAACGAATCAAATTATTAGTTTCGATATGGAAGTTAACCGGGCTCGGAAAAATATATCATTTAATTTACTTAAACATTCATCTTCATGTGGGAAGAATATTTAACATCTATTTTTCTCAATGGCATAAAATTAAATATATAATGCATAATATAACAAATCAGAAATCAGAACATGTACAGTCTTTCTTTCAAAAATTGAAAGAAGAAATGTATATTCCAAAGACATAAACGATTTACATAACAATGCGATTGTATTCCAAGAGAATCCATCGAACATGACGCTAGAGATTTAAACAATTCAAACGAATGTCTGAACACATTTTCCAAACTTATCTATTGCCATGCAGTTCCTGTTGCATACTGTTGCTAAATGTAGGGAATGTAGAAAAATGTTGATGTTAATTTTACGTTTGTTTTTAGTTTACTAATTATATTTCAATGACGTTGTCTACAACGATCAGCAACTTGTATTTTTAGGATAAACAAGAAAAATAAGTGGAAGCTATTTAAGAAACAATTTCGACGAAGTGTTGGTTATTTCGGTACTAAGCATCGATTTTGAGTTCAGCTGCGTATGAATCAAACCATGAGAGCGATATTGTTTGACAATGAGAAAAGGACCAAGCCGCTCGTTATTATCGCAACGAACATCAAGATTAACAAATACACACGCGTTTTATTTACTTCACTCGCCAACAGAAATCAAACTGATGGAAGCTTAATTAATAAACAATAAGCAAATTTCAATGTGACGTAATACTTTTTGTTAAATACGGTACAAATAGAATGCTTTTAAAATCAGTTAAAGCCAAAGTAAATTAATGTTTGGATATTGATTAAGTGAAAAATAACGTTTGTACAACCTGTGTATTGCTGATTTAAGCAAACACTTAAACTTAGAGATAACATATTAAATAACTAGCAAAGAAGAAACATACAAACAATTTTTCTATTAAGGAATCTAAATGGGGTTGATAATCAATTAACATTTGCAATGTGAAATGCAGATGTCCTTATTTAATAGATGTTTCGGATACTATTCTCATAACGCATTTAAATAATGACAGCTTGCTTAAATATAAAAAGCAAAATCACATTGTTTTCTTAAATGACATCAACATAGCTCACATTTAGATAATTGTAAACTATTTCGACCTAATGTTGAGGTTATTTACCACTGCCGTTTTTATTTTTTATCTTTAATATGCAGTCATATTTTGTTATATATATATATATATATATATATATATATATATATATATATATATATATATATATATATATATATATATATATATATATATATATATATATATATATATGTATATAAATATATATATATATATTTAAAACTTATGCAGATAAGCAATAATTAACCGACTAACACATCGTTTTAACAGAGACTCAGGAATCGCGACACTATCTTCATTTTTCCACTTATTTGTTTATTAAGAATTCAAAGAAATTGAACGGAAAACAAACAAATTTCTTGTGTTTAAAGCAACAAAAGCACCCTGTCCGCGACGATTTATCTCGATAACGAAAATCTGATGACTGTTCAAACGTTTTCATCTTTTTGTGTGTTTCGCGATGTTTTAGTCGCATTTAAATACAAACATGTATTAAACGTGATAAAAAATCAGCTATTAAATGGAAAACATAATACGACTTGTTTCAAATAGAATTAAATATTTGAGTCTGGTTCGCGTGAAACAAAAAGCCTATGCCGTTTGCTGCTTTTGTATACGCAATGTTTGTATCCAGTATTTAGTATTTAATGACACTATTATTATTATAAGTTCCCTTAATGGAAACATGAAGTTACCATATTACATTTAATGTATTGTGCTTTTTAAATGTTACTTGATTTCACGGTTTGCAAAATATTCTGCAATCTAGCAATATTTTATTCTCGTGTATTGTATGTTTTACTAATGTATGTACTAATATTTGATTCAACAATCGCATTTGAAAAGTACTAATACCATTATTTGAATTAACGATCAAAATACAATGTGTACGATAAGTAACACATGTTGAGTTAGATTTTTACTACTATATGTGTTCACAGTGTGTCTTAGTCTTTAACACATTCTTATTTCAAATCCAGTTGTTCCATGAACGATCAAAAGTTGCGAATGAATGAACCGGATATTGCTTTAAATAACAGCACATGTTAATTAAGAGTAGGAGTGGGCACTGTATTGAAATGCATCATACAAAATGATTTCTACCATAGTTGTTATTGGTTATGGAAAAGCTAACGAAGCATAATCGATGTTTCCAGCGAACAAGATTTAACATACATAACAAAATGGGATTATTCCACTTCGGTAAAACCTTATGAAATACATATACTTTTTCCCAATGTAATGTAAGTCAGTTTTAGTTAACGTATTGAATGTATTGATAACTATCAGTCATTTACAATGACTGATAGTTATCAATACATTCAACGAAAGTGTATGAATAACGGCATATCATCCTTAAATGAAGGCTTTGAGAGTTTATAATAATATGAAAACGCTCACTGAAATAAACAGTATCATATAATGTTAATTAAACCAAACACAATTTCATTTATTAACTAATTGTCTAAGGTTTTCACACACTAAACAAACTTTTTTTTAAATTACTCATAGTGATTTAAATATTGCCACGAACTGTACATGACGTGTACTTTTTCGAGTGTTGAATTGCTCTGGAATTGACGTGTGGTCATACATAAACGTCAATGAAATAATAAAGATTCATCTCCTACTAATGCATCTTGATATTCACTTATGTATATTCCTTCTTACTTACTTACTTTTCATGTTGCTGTTTGTGTTTTGAAAAACTTGGAACGTGCATGTTATTCCTTTTTTTCTGGAGCTACTTTCAGGTTGTACGATGTCTATGAGTTCGCATATCTATCTATTAATTAGTCTCGCACATGAATGGTCTGACATTCTGAAAGTAAGAATATCATATTGCTTTTTATTTGATTGCTAGACAGTTCACACTTAGAAAGACACTCCGGTATAGTTATATATAACCGTCAAAGCTTTTATTAAGTTGACATGACGCGTTTTCGACAGCTTATTGTATCGATAAGAGCCAACGATGCACTTGAAAAAACATTGTTAAGATACGGAATACCGTTAGGGTCATCGTGGTAACACATTAAAATCCAGAGGAGGACAATGCGATAGTACGAAGACGACAGTGCGACAATTCGATGGCGACAGTGCGATAGTACGATGGCGACAATGCGATAACGCGATAGTACGGTGGCGACAATGCGATAATACGTGACGACAGTGAGACAATACGATGGCGACAGTGCGATAGTACGATGACAACTATGCGACAATGCATTAGTGCGATAATACGATGACGACAGTGCAACAATACGATGGCGACAGTGTGATAGTACGATGACGACAATGTGACAATGCGATAGTGCGATAGTAGGATGACAAAAATTCGATAATATGATGACGACAGTGCGACATTAAGATAGCGACAGTGCGATAGTACGATGGCGACAATGCGATAATACGATGACGACAGTGAGACAATACGATGGCGACAGTGCGATAGTACGATGGCAACTATGCGACTATGCATTAGTGCGATAATACGATGACGACAGTGCAAAAATACGATGGCGAAAGTGTGATAGTACGATGACGACAATGTGACAATGCGATAGTGCGATAGCAGGATGGCGAAAATTCGATAATTTGATGACGACAGTGCGACATTAAGATGGCGACAGTGCGATAGTACGATGGCGACAATGCGATAATATGATGACGAAAGTACGATAACGCGATAGTACGATAGCGCCACCGTACTATCGCACTGTCGCCATCGTATTGTCGAACTGTCACTGTCGTTACCATACTATCGCGTTGTCGCATTGTCGCCATCGTACTATCGCATTGTCGCCATCGTACTATCGCTTTGTCGCCATCATACTATCGCATTGTCGCCATCGTACTATCGCATTATCGAATTTTCGCCCTCTGGATTTTAATGTGTAACCACGACGGTATTCCGTAGTAAGAATATAGTTTATTAAATGTATATAATAATGTCAAAGAACTGCTTGTATCCCAGTAACATCCATTATGCACCCTCATGCGACGATAGGAAAATTGAATTTGCAATCCTGGTTTTTAGTCGTTGTTTTTTATATTAAATTATCAAGTCTATATTGGAACGATTTGTTTTTTTTTTTTTAAATGTTGTCTAGATTAATTTTGTAATAGAAAAAGTACTTTTGATAATGTGATTTTGAAATATTTGTTATAACGAATTTGTTGTATGTTTCTTGTAATGCACTTAATATTTATGTATGCAATAAAACAATTTTCGGTGGCAATATACAATTCAATGAAATTATTCACGTGTTAGATTCAAACCAGTTTTATAAGATAAAATAAAAAACAATCGAACAGCAGAATACATACATGTATTTAGATAAAAAGTTGACCCTTTACAAAATGTTGACTATTGATATGTACAACAGTTTTATAAAAGTGTTCGTGATCCTTTATGTTTTCAATAAAAAATTGTGAAAGTTTACACATTGTTTCTAAATGATCATGCGATTGAAAACACTCCCGAGTTAGCTGCTTCATTACATAAAGTGCATATCAATTTAGTTTGTAATTGATATAATAATACATACCTTCGAGGAAAGTTGTATGATATGGCATTAGAGTCTTTTACGGTGGCTCGGAACGTGTCTGATGACATGTAAAAGTGAGGAACACCAGTTTTTTGTGATGGGAAAACTTTGTAATTCAGCTTTTGGTTGTCAGCACTTTCTCAAGTTCCATTGTTCCATTAGTGACTTAACGTCTATTATTCCATTAGGGACTTAACGCTTAAAACTAAATAAACAGCACCATATATGTCTACTCGAGTGAAACAAGTCAACATATTTCGAAGAGAAATGCTACATATGAACACTTATTAATGAGATTGTTATTATGCCAGTTGCTCTGTCTGTTTAAGAAGAGACTTATATTTTACATTTAACAATATGCAATTGCTGTATCCTCGTATTAACAATGAAACAAATGTTGCTTTTTATCGAAGTAACTGCCTTATTCATATTATAAAACATGGTTATGTAGTATGATACTTTTGAAATAATATTTTTGTCATGTTTAATAAGTTTAAACTGATTATTTGAGCAACTATGAATGTAACTTTATGTTATGTTTAGCTCACATTTTTTACGTATCTAATGGCATAGACAATACAGAACAAACGACGCAACACTTACAACAACACACTGGTGAAATATTTGGTCACCGAAGTCGAACGGTCAAGACATAGAGCATTAACCGATTTAAAGGCAAATGAAACTGATGTCAACATGTCCGATATAGTCTATGAAATATTCAATATCTTCATTTTTACAACTGTTCTATTTAGGCTCACTCTTTCGAAACATGTGTTATAAGATTTGTGTATCATTAAATCTCTGCAATGTCTTTCTTTTTGAAGACAAAGAAATATTTACTTGTATGTGTTATACAGTATATGTTTAGTTATTACGAGAACATGTTTTGGACAGTCATTTATTTTAAGATTTTACGGATGGTGCACATTTTAAATAAACCGTAAACAATAAGTTTTCCTTCTAACCCATCCGAAGATATTTTTTGTGCCGACCCTTATTTTTAAACTTTCGATCGTGTTCGTTTAATAAACTTTTGTTTTTAAAGGAAAAATAGTTTCGATTCGGATAAGTTTCGTCATTAAACAAACGTATTAAAGAGTGAATTATATTAAGTTATACAGCTATTTGAAGTTGAAGCATTACTGATAGGTGTTGTCTTTACTAAAATAAAAAAAATGTACACCAATCAACACTGTCTTGATGATTTTGTAATTTATATTAGAACTAACTTGAACATGCATTGGTAAATTAAGTGTATACTAAAACTCAGAAGTTAATACAAAAAAACTTTAATTTTATAATAGTTTTTTTTTAAATATCAAAGTGAATTCAAGTAAAGTACAGTTTTAGCTGAATATTATTATAAATGATATTCTAGAAATTGTGATGGCTGAAACAGCAAATAGGTTTGGTAATACGTTTTAACAACATTGACGATGACGACCCTTCTCGAAATTTTCAGACTGGTTTGAAGTAAGGTTGAATTACAATACTGTAGATGCAATAAAAATGTGTTATAGTCAGATAACTTAAAATAACATGTCATTATTGCACATATAAATTCTAATAAATGAATAAAAATCGACTGAAGCAAATTGAGCGATACAATTATAAATAGCTTACACTTTTCTTGTAAGAAATGAATCTTTTTATTTTGTATTATCTGAAAAATAAGTGTATGTTTTTAAAATCAATACTCGTTTTTCCCTGCGTATCGTTGCTATTATATTCAGACTTTATGTTTATTGGAAAACCGCTCTGTGACGGTATTTCGATTATTTATCCGTCAAAGCCCCTCCGATGTTCTCTTGATGGGATTTGTATAACATGATGTATTGTTAATCGTTACCGAAGAGCAAAGGAAATGCATTGGCCAGAATAAAGTTAACACAATTTACATAATGGAAAGAATAATTATGAGCAAATTATTTTGAGAGTTTTATTTTTCTTGTTAGATCAACTTTTTTACAAGCATTAAATTCATTTATTCATGAAGAAGTTACGTGTTTTGATCACAAATACAATATCAATGACATTATTCGGATTATTATTAATAATTCCTATGCGACACTATTTTATTTTTTTTTTGTCAATTGTGAAGTTTATAAATAAATTGTCACAAAACACTATAGGTGCCCATCTTTCAAATAAAGAACACACTTGTCGTTGTAAAACTATCTAATAAACAATGAAAAGATTACCAAATCAAGAGCCCAAAATAGTTAATTATTAATTGCAAAATTAACGTTAAACTCCATTTATAACAAAGATATTAAAATGGTTTCATTCAGAACAACATTTCGTCGACCAAAACTGTCAAATCGAACGGAATTTCTTACTGAAAATGATCACAGTTGATTTAAGATCCCAAAATATTGACCATGGCGATTATCTGGGTAAAATCTGGCATGTTATTGTCAGCTCAGAGTGTTAATCAATTGCGCAACACTTGCTTTAGAGATCGTATTTTATCAATTCGTTGTAATGATAGAAAGGAAATAATTGTGGATAAGCTAGGACGAAAGCAGCAAAATAAAGCAAATGGAAGACGGAATCTGAGAGTATCAATGTTTTAAATTTGTCTCAGGACTTGTTATACTGAAAAATGCTGAACGCCATTCGGTACAGAAGTCCTGTCTGGCAATTATCATATCGTTTGAAAAAAATAAATAAACGAAGTTGAAATCAATGTACAATTGGTCTACGCATTTTCCAGTTCAATTTTCAGTAAAAATGAGATTACACCATTAAACTAAATATGAACTAAGAAAGTGCTGGCACTTTTTTATGAAATGATGAATTTCATGTTTTTCCAAATCATAAGTAATGAGATGATGTCGATACAACCATGTGTTGTTCCTTGGTCGCTGTTTGGGAAAGGAATTATAAAATATATCTCGTTCATCCGGTAACTCACCAAAGGATAAAATGTGTAGGTCCCTTTTTCCTTTAAAGTCGTTGAGGCGAATAAAAATAGTTTATGCAATCTTATGAATAGTGTAACAAACAGTTAATTTGATTTAATTTTCTAACACAGTGGTGTCGATAATGATAACAGATGATCAATTTCTTGACATTCTTTAATGAAGTGAATCACTCCGCTTTCTCAGACAGTGGTGTACATTATGGATTGTCGAGTTTTGTAGAAGATTTTGTGCCATTGTTGGCCTGTTTGAGATATCGAAGGCCTGCTTTAGCTGTATTAAGAAATAGCGTCATGTAACTCTCTAATAAGTGGGGTACGAAAAGACATTTTCTTATTGTTTCTATGAAAAACTATTTTTAATTCAAGACACATGCTAAGACAAACAGTATTATGGAAAAAAACATCTAAAAGTTATTTTTCATCAATTTTTAATATGAAGCACGGTATGATTTGTATTTAGTTGATATGTCTAATTATAATTCTATTCGTTTACAAACTATACCTTTGAACTATCGCCCAGTTTGAAGAGTGTTATATAGGATATACGTTATCATTATTCTCCTCAAACAAACTGGAAAAAAATATCTTTGAAAAATAATTTTACATTCATAATAGTACATAATATAACGTTCTTTCACATTCTCAATATAACTATTATGGTATTTTTATTGACCGTTTAGAAACTTGTATTTCCCGCGAACTAGGAATATTCTTAACAATTCATCTGACACCATTTTAAAGGGGCCTTTTCACAAATTTTGGCATGTATTGAAGTGTGTCATTAAATGCTTTATATTGATAAATGTAAAAATTGAATCTTAAAAGTTCCAGTAAAAAATCAAGATTAAAACTGTAAAAACAAACACACAAAATAGTTACCCTCAACAGGGCTCACACCACTGACCCCTGGAGTCCTGGAGTAAAAGTCTACCAATTAGACCACTCGGCCATCCGTTCTCATGGATGTATTTTATACTTAATATAAGCAATCCTCGTAGTTTCGCAAAATATAACGACAACAACAGAACTCACCAAATTATTCAATCGTTTCGCGTTGCAACGCTTTATAATTTTCAGGGTTTTAAATCGTCAAAAGATGCATATAATGGCTATTTTAGAGCATGGTAAATGTTCAGAATTACTGTTTCCGCACAAATATCATATCTAAAACGAAAATTTACGAATCTGAAACAACTCTTTCTAATTTTGTCAATTTAACCAAGCGTGAAAAGGCCCCTTTTAGTGAGTTGTACGAACAGCAAAATGCAAGTAAAAGCAAAGATAGAAACCATCGAGTGATAATCATCATCAGAATATTTATTCGCTTAATATATTTGATACATACATGCATTATCTTATATTATACATTTATATTTATTCAAATGCGCAGGCTGCAGCAATATCCAAAAGAGAAGCTGATGTAGTTTTGGCCATGACTAATGTGTACTTTTATAGTGTTCAGCACAAATGTTAAGTCTATTGTTTATGACTTTAGTGAATAATTTCCCAAAAGTATTTAAAATTGTTATCCCTCTGTAATTATAAACATCCTGTTTATCACCTTTTTATGTAACGGAACAATAAAACCCTCACGCCACACTTCAGGAAAATGTCCATAAAAAGATGATAAAACGGATGTTTATAATTACAGAGGGATAACAATTTTAAATACTTTTGGGAAATTATTCACTAACGTCATTAACAATAGACTTAACATTTGGGCTGAACACTATCATGTCTACATAGAGGCACAGGCAGGATTCAGGCAAAATATGGGAACTGTTGATAACATTTTTGTGTTACATGGTGTAACTAATTATTTATTAAGTGAACAAAAAAGATTGTATGCCGTATTTAATGAATACACCAAAGCATTCGATCAGGGATATCATCTGGTATAAACTGTTGAATGCGTTAGAGAAAAAAATGCTTGATATCATAAAATCTATGTATACAAATGTGAAATCAAGAATAAATGTAGGTAATACAATAAGTAATAAAGAATTTCCTGTTTTTTAGGAGTAAGACAAGGAGAATCATTATCACCATACCTATTTTCTATTTTTTGAACGACTTAGTAGAACGTTATATGTTAAATGGTTTTCAAGGAATAGATATTGGTATGCTAAAATAATTTTTATTGTTATATGCAGATGACATTGTTATTATGGCAGAAACTGACGAAAACATGATTAAAGGTTTGTCTTTGTTAGAGGATTATTGTGATAGGTGGAGATTATTTTTTTAACACAAATAAAACAAAGGTTATGTATTTTTTTAAAGTGGGATACTAAAAGAATGCTCCTTATATGATCATATTAGAAAATTGTATATAAATACATATTACTGAAAAAGACCAAACATGATAAAATTTATTGAATAATGCAATCGGATAATACAAGTACTAACACATAAACTTGGCTATGTATGTACATAAAGCATTTAGTCAAAGAAACCTGTATAAATATAATTATGATTAATTCTATATAATGCATTTCACAAACTTGACTTCTCGCTCTCTAGTAATTTCGTTTTTATTGTTTTTGTGGTTATCGTTATAGCATTAATTGTGAAATAGATTCTAAATGTTGTAATTGTTGAAATAATGCAATCAGAGAATACAAGTACCAACAGAAACTTTGCTATGTATGTTCATAAAGCATTTAGTCAAAGAAACCTGTATACATATTATTATGATTAAGTGTATATAATGCATTATTCAAACTTGACTTCTCGCTCTCTAGTAATTTAGTCTTTACTGTTTTTGTTGTTATCGTTATAGCATTAATTGTGAAATGGATTATGAATGTTGTAATCCAAAAAAAGTGTCCTAGGCCCTTTAATGTATTGATACTTTATTTAACAACTTGTGAAATTCAATACTGATCACATATCATGCCTTCATATATGTTACTATGTTTTGATCACGTATACTCATGGACGGTATGTCTATTGTATATATTGAATACACTTATATCACAGGGCCAAAATGATGCCACAATAGAACAAAGTAAATGCTGTAATGGTTGTACATATATGCCATACAATCAACAACAGAGTGACTTATTTATAAGACATTTTAAGACATTATAGTCTGTTTTAGTCATTTCATTAATTGTAAAGCAAAGTTGAAAGCATAATATAGAAAACTCACAATATTTAAAAGCGAACTGTGTATCATCGAGTTGTATGTGATGTTATATGATAACACATTGTTAGAAAATAGATTTACAACATTTTTTTTAATTGCCGTGCACACGTATTCGATAAAAAAAGTGTACATAATTCGAAACACTTCTTATTGTACAAGTGTACAACTGAACACCAGACATGTATAATGTTGAAAAATCCTTACTAATCCTTACTAGTGTCACATTTAACTTGGGATACTGTGTTTTAGTTAACTTATTTATGTATAATTGCGTGTTGTTTGATATTTAAAAAATATACACTATTATATATAAAGCGTAAATTATATTTCTAGAACAAGTTTGTAGGAAAGGTTTATGTTATAATTGTCTTAAGAATTCACACGAGACAAAATACATTTTGCAATCATGTACTGTGAAAATAGATTTCCTACTTTAAGAGTTTCCTGGGTGCTTTAAGACTTTACAAGTGTAGCGTATACGTTTAATGTGAGTAAAACGATAATTATGTAGTTGGCGTTCCAGCTAGGCATCACAGCCTCAAAAAATGTAATACTTTTTTCAGAGTTCGGAAACATAACGCCAGTTGCTCAATTAGTAATGAAATCAGTTATCAATTTAAAAAAATACACGTTATATTTCTGTTATTATTTAATATTTAAAAAAACTTATTAAGAAATCCTTCTTTTAATATATTTATAAACAAAACTTTAGATAATATAATAAAAACTGTGCTGTACGACAGCACATTCGTGATTATCGCGCTGCAAATTTGTAAAAAAAATATAACATGTTGTAAAATTAGCAGGAAACCATTTGAAAAACGGTCAAAAATGTCTCAACACTATAAAAAGCAGAACTATTGAATAAAATGTGTATAATCAATATAAATTAGTTTTGTTTTAAATATTTTATAACTTAATATCATGTCATGATTCTCAAACGTTTACACATGTGTACAAGTATGCTCTATATACATTTGTGATTGCCTTGGGGTCGAACAAGACAAGGAATAACAATGTATGTTTGTTTTGAATAAATGAGTTGTAATCATTGTATTGTGACAATACCTTCTTTCGTCCATATTTCTTTTTTCACGGAACTCGTGGTGTTCGTAGAAGTGAAACCCGCTGTACAATCGTGCCTTTTGTGTATAAAACATCACTTGTTATCATCAAATTTCAAATGTAAGACTATGTCTAGGATTTAAAAATGTGTATGGTTTCTGACGGAAAATTGCAAAATAAAGTATGTCGCATGATAGTATGGCAAGTATGGAAACAAGAGGGTCATGCTGGCTTCACCGTGTGACCTTGTTTTGACGCTGATTGACCGATATTCGATCACGATCCTAATATTGTTTAGATAATCATTATAGCAAATTTCAAGATTCAGACATGAATGTGGTTTGTAGAGCGGCTACAATATTTATATATTCAAGTTGGCCTAGATATTGTCAAGATTAACATTACGACCAAGTATCATAAAGATTGAGTCATATATATGGCCTCTAAAATGGTAATAAGGATGTTGTAAGGTTTGATCTGGTGAGCAAATTTTCGACTTGGTAGTGCCGATTCAAAGTCGGCATTAACATTATCAAGATAATGTTACTGAACAAGTTTTATAAAGTATCAAACATTAACGTGACTGCTAGATTTATAATAAAGCTTTTCTAAATGTTTGATCTGGTGACCTAGTATTTGAATGCATATGACCCAGATTCGAAAAGTAAAAATATATTGTTAGGATAAACTTTCTTACCAAATGTCATGACCATTGCAATATAAATGTGGCTTCAAAGAGTGCTGACCAGGTTGTTCGTATATCTGACCTGGTGGATTAGTGCTTACATGTAAGAGACTTAGACTCGCTCTCGGTCTTGTTATTGATACGATCAATATTCTGACCAAGTCGTATCATTTTATAAAAAACATTTATACAAAATACACAGCCAGTCTTGTATTCCGATGTCTTTATTCGAACTTTTCAGATTAGAGCACAATAAATGACATTGAGGCGAAGTGTGACTTTTAAAGCCTTATTCTTTTTTTCTTGAATAACACGGATGATGCAGACACAACTGTTGTTCAAAATAATGGCCAAACGTATTCCTGCAATAAAAAAGTTTATAACAAGCACATTGAGAGTTACAAGGTGAAGTCCAAAATTGTACACATCGTTTACTTTGCGGTTGAATTTAAAACAGAAGTGTAATGCAAAATAATCTACATATTGAGCTTTGGAATTATTCCCGATGTATACTCGCAGAAGACTATTACACTTTAATATAACAAAACCTTGTCCAAGTATTTAGCCGTTTATAACATGTGTTATACATTTTTTTCTTACACTTCATAATTACATGTCACATTAAATAATGGTCATCACTATTAATATTAAACCTCAGATAAATCATTCACGTAATCGTATATTACACGATTATTTTACAATTTATTAAAATGTCTGTTTACTTCTAAATATATATGATTTGGTTTGCCACAAAACCTCCTGTCTAAGAAATTCGAACAAACCTCAGTTAAAACTAAAATCATGTAATTATTGTGTTGTGGATTCAAAGGCAAAACGTTATTTAACATTCATGGGCAGCAAGTTTCCTGTTACATTAAATTACGACGACGGTTAGTCTAGAGTCAAGCACTTTCACAGCAGTTGAACGCAATTGAACGCCACTGAGAGCCTTAATTTGCAATGTCTAAAAGAAAGGAGACGCGCGTTGCAGGAGTAGATAGCAGAGCATCAACGTAAATTGGACAATATTTTTGTTTAAACGTTGTCTTGTTGAATATCTAAGACATAACATTTCAAAGTATGAAAAATAAAAGTAAGAACATTAAATCCTGAGTTCTAAATTGACGTGAGACTTAAACGTATTACGTTACGTAGTTTGGTAGATTTTACATAAATTACCGAGATTTCAAATGTTAAGATACTTAATCAATAATTTATCAAATTGTGCATTGCATGAACGCATAAAATAGAGGTCTATTTAAACCTGAAAAAATCGCAAATTGCATGCAGTTTAGTAATGTCTTTAACAGACTTGTTGCCACTTAAAAAATACTGGCCCTGCAGAATTTTGAAAATGTTTTCATTTCTGTTTTGTGCCCTGATGGCCGACATAAGTGAAATAGTAAAAAAAGTCTGTCGATTTCATTGTCAATATCCTAATCCTTAATTTAAGGGCTAAACAAATTTGTCAGGGCAGTCAAAATGGCTAAATCATCATTGTCAGAGAATCCCTCATTCAAACTTTTCAGCATGTTGTCAACAAATTTTACACAGACACTACTGGCCTCTTGTCTGTGATTCACCCCATCTCTAATTGTATGTCCTTGAAATTCAAATATACAAAGGCCATCAATGCGAGGTTCAGATGGTACTTGAGACAAGCATTTTGACAGTTTGTCACCTGATTTACCATCTTTTAGTTTTGCCAAAGAGTCAATGGTTCCTGTGAGAAGTGGATGTACTTCTGCAAAGTTAAGGTCTTGTTTTTGGAAGGATTTGGACGGGATTGCCAAAGGTTCTAAGCAGTCTAAAAAGTGAGAAACATACAATAATTTGAAGGTTGCTATGGGTTTGTGCAGAGAAAGTGCTTTGCTAGCAGTTTCCTCTAAGAACACGGACACCAAACTTTGATAATTTGCAATAATGGCATCCACAGCCCCTTCAAAGCTAAGCCACCTAGTGTGAAACATCTCTTTGAACTTCTTTGTTCCCCCATTTATTACCATCTAAATTTGCAAAAGAGCGGACATGTGTTTTGGAGAATTTTGAAAGAATGTACAAACATAATTCAGAATCTCTTGGCATTTCACCAAATATGGAATTGTATCAGCTGCCCCAGCACAACTCAAGGCCAACCGATGTGCTGTGCAGTGTGTTGCCAACACACCTGATACTGCACGCTTCAGCCGGATGACTACCCCAGAATTTCGCCCAACCATAAGAGAAGCCCCGTCTGTGCTAAGCAAACAAAAAGCAAGTCCCTTTCGAACAAGCAAATTAAAAACATTCTCATAAATGCTTTCTGCATTCGCCCTTTGCAGTTCGGCCACACCTAAAAAGTAAGTATGTGGCAAAGCGCCAAACTCCAAATGTTCAAATGTCTAACATAGGTAACAAAATTTTGCTTCACTGATATGTCAGTACCCTCATTAATCATGACACTCTACTTGCAAGATGTCTGTATCTTCTGAAGAAGATCACTCCTCAGAACGTCTGCCATACAGTTTTGAAATTCCGACACACTGGAGCTGGGTTCATATGACGTGTGACTGTCAACTCGAAGGTCATTGAGCTGGGTTGCACACTGTAATATATATAAATACAAATTTGCAACCTGAAAATATAATATTTTTGCTAAATATTTTTAAAAAACTTCAAAGAACACAATGGTATCAAATTTGTTTTAACGATTTGTTTTAATTTACTTTATTTTTACCTGCAAGACACACAATCGGTTCTGGTCTGGAACCAGTGATGATGCGATAGTATGTTGTGCAGCAAAGTACACATTAGTCATGGACGAAACTACAGTAGCTTCACTTTGGGATATTGCTGCACTTCTGTTGTTGTCGTTATATTTTGTGAAACTACGAGGATTTCTAATATTAAGTATAAAATACATCCATAATTGTATGTGTGCGGATGGCAAAATGGTCTAAGTGGTAGACTTTTACTCCAAGACTCCAGGGGTCAGTGGTTCGAGACTGTTTAGGGTAACTTTTTTTTTATTATTCTTGATTTTTTTACTGGAGCTTTTTAAATCCAATGTTTACATTTATCAATATAAAGCATTTAATGACAAACTTCTGTGTAAATGCCCCCTTAAAATGGTGTCAGATGAATTGTTAAGAAGATTCCTAGTTGGCGGAAAATACATGTTCAAGTTTCCAAACGGTCAATTTAAAAACCATAACAGTTATATTGAGAATATTAAAGAACGTTATATTATGTACTATTATGAATATATTTTTTTCTTTTGCAGTTTGTTTTAGGAGAATAATGATAACGTATATCCCATATAACGCCCTTCAAACTGGGCGATAGTTCAAAGGTATAGTTTGTAAACGAATAGTATTATAATTAGACATATCAGCTAAATACAAATCATACCGTGCTTCATATTATTGATGAAAAATAAATATTAGATGTATCTTTCATAATAAAATTTTTCTAAGCATGTGTCTTAAATCAAAAATAGTTTTTATAGAAATAATAAGAGAATGTCGTTTCGTACCACACTTGTTAGACAGTTAAATGAAGGTATTTCTTAACCCAGCTAAAACAGGTCTTCAATATCCCAAACAGGACAACAATGGCAAAAGATCTTCGGAAATCGACAATCCATTATGTACACTGTCTGAGAAGGCGGAGCGATTTACTTCATTAAATTATGTCAAAAATTGGCCATCTGTGGTCATTATCAAACAACTGTGTTAGAAAACTAAATCAAATTAACTGTTTGTAACACTTTTCATAAGATTGCATAAACTATTTTTATTAGCCTCAACGATTTTAAAGGAAAAAGGAACCCTTCGCATTTTATCCTTTGGTGAGTTTCCGGATGAACGAGATATAATTTATAATTCCGTTCCCACACAGCGACCAATGAACAACACATGGTTGTATCGACATCATCTTATTTATTATGATTTGGAAAAAATGAAAGTTATCATTTCATAGAAAAGTGTAAGCACTTTCTTAGTTCCCATTTAGTTTAATGTTGTAATCTCAGTAATTTGACTGAAAATTGAACTGGAAAATGCGTAGACCAATTGTACATTGATTTCAACTTCGTTTATAAACTTTTCTCAAACAATATGATGTTTGCCAGACAAGACTTCTGTACCGAATGGCGTTCGGCATTTTTCAGTATAACAAGTCCTTAAAAACATAACTCATCACGGGAATCAAATGATTTAAAACATTGATACTCTCAGAATCCGTCTTCCATTTGGTTTATTTTGCTGCCTCCGTCATAGCTAATCCACAATTATTTCCTTTCTATCATTACAACGAATTGATATAATACGATCTCTAAAGCAAGTGATGCGCAATTGATTAACACTCTGGGCTGACAATAACATGCCAGATTTTACCAAGATAATCGCCATGGTCAATATTTTTGGAATCCAAAATCAACTGTGATCATTTTCAGTCAGAGTCAGAAATCCCGTTCGATTTGTCAGTTTTGGTCGACGATTTGTTGTTCTGAATGAAACAAAGATTATAACTATGTTATAAATGGATTTTAACTATAATTTTGCAATTTATAATTAACTATTGTGGGCTCATGATTGGGTAATCTTTGCATTGTTAATTAAATAGTTTAACAACGACACGTGTGTTCTTTATTTGCAAGATAGACACCTATGGTGTTTTCGTGACAATTTATTTATTAACTTCACAATTGACAAATAAAATTTAAAAAATGTCGCATTCGAATTATTGATAATAATCCGAATAATGTCGTTTTATAGTATTTGGGATCAAAACATGTAACTTCTTCATGATTCAATGAATTTAATGCTTGTAAAAAGTTGATTTAAAAAAAAAACAACTCTGAAAACAATTTGCTCATACTTATTCTTTCCATTATGCAAATTGTGTTAACTTTATTCTGACCAATGTATTTCCTATGCTGTTCGGTAACGAGTTTCAATACATCATGCTATACAAATCCCATCAAGAGCACATCGGAGGGGCTTCGACGGATAAAAATCCAACTACTGTCACAGAGCGGTTTTCCAATCAATCTGAATATCATAGCAACGATACGAAAGGAAAAATGAGTATTGATTTTAAAAACATACACTTGTTTTTCAGAAGAAACAAAATAAATAGATTCATTTCTTACACGAAAAGTGTAAGCTTTTTATAATCGTATCGCTCAATTTGCTTCAGTCTATTTTATTCATTTATTAGAATTTATATGTGCAATTATGACATGTCATTTTAAGTTATCTGAGTATTGCAGTATTGTATATTACCTCAAACAAGTCCGAAAATTTCGAGAAGGGTCGTTATCGTCAATGTTGTTAATACGTATGGCCAATCTTTTTTTGCTGTTTCAGCCATCTCAATTTCTAGAATAATATTTATAATAATATTAAGCTAAAGTTGTACTTTGCTTGAAATCACTTTGATATAAAAAACAAACTAGTATAAAATTAAAGGTTTTTTATATTAACTTCTGAGTTTTAAGTATACACTTAATTTACCAATACATGTTCAAGTTAGTTCTAATATAAATTATAAAATCTTCAAGACAGTGCAGATTAATGTACATTTTTTTATATATTTTAGTAAAGACACCGCCTATCGGGCAATAGATGAACACTTGCTTTCGTTTCAAAAATGTTATGTTTATTGAAAAGTCAACTTTAAATATTCTGGGAACTATGAAACATGGGACAGATTCTATCAGTGATGCTTCAACTGGAAGATAGTTTGAAACACCTGTATATCTTTATGTTATTTCCTTCTTTAATACGATTGTTTAACGACAAAACTTATCCGAGGTTATTCTAACAATTGTTCTTGATCAGCAAACGTTTATTAAACGAAAACGAGCGAAAGTTTAAAAATAAGGGTCGGCACTAAAAAAATATCGTCAGATGGGTGAGCAGGAAAACTTATTGTTTACGCTTTATTTAAAATGTGCAAAATCCGTTAAATCTAAATAAACGACTATCCAAACATGCTCTTGTGATAACCAAACATTATACTATATAACACATACAAGTTTATATTTCCTTCGTCTTCAAAAAAAAAGAAATTGTAAAGATTTAATGATATAAAAAATCGTATAACACGTGATTCGAAAGAGTGAGCCTCAATATAATAGTAGTAATAATGAAGTTATTACATAATTCATAGAAGATACCGGAAATGTTGAAATCAGTTTGTGTCGCCTTTAAACAGGTTAATGCTCTCTTTCTTGACCGTTCGACTAGGTGACCAAAGATTTAGCCATCGTGTTAAAATAAGTGTTGCGTCATTTAACATGTATTGTCTAGTCAATTTGATACGTGACTTAAAATCAAAGTACTGACAGTACTGGTGTGACGATGCTTTTGAAGAGGATGGATATAAAACATCAATTTAAGTCTATCTATATCACCACAATTGTGTATGTTGATACGAACATTTGGGTACGATAAAAAATTTGGGTACGAAAATTTTGGGTACGAAAAAAAATTTGGTACGAAAAAAAATTTGCGTACGAAACATTTTTGGTACGAAAAAAAGTTTAGGGGTACGGGGAAGTAGTACCCGTGGGTTACTTGACCCATTGAGCGAAACTGGGAGGCGGGTCACATTCTTGTTCATTAAGTATGGCAATACCTTCATGATGATTCTCGAAAGTAGGTATGAGCACATAGCCGGACCATGTGAGCTCAATCGTATGAGCACTTGACAATCCGAGTTCGCACACGAACATATGGATAAGTTAACTAATAACGAAATGACCTTATACATGTATATGCTGAAATCTAACAATCGAACGAAATATCAAACATGGTATGTACACTTAGGTGGTTGTGTAATTTCTGTTAGAATATCGTATTCAATATGTAAATTTTAAATGATTGTGCCCCTACTTGAGTTTGTTGCCTTGTTTGAGTCTATACGCGCCTAGGCTGAACCCAGTCTGTGTTTTTGTGTTTTCCAAGGTAATGAGTTACCTCCGCGCTGAGGCTGCATAATGTTGGGACCCGGAGTGTGTCCAGCACTCCTACCTAATAAGATTAGATTGACGACAGTTGGGACGAATTTTGAATGATAGTTGCAATTTCCAGCTATTTGTTTTGTACTGAAATACTTTTTATTTTTTTATATGGTCAAATGCTGCGGGGGGATGAGATTATCCGGAAAAAAACACCTGTCCGGAAGGGTGACCACAAAACAGACAAAATATAACATTGCGCCGGGAGCGGGAATCGAACCGGTGTCGTAAAGGTGAAAAAGCTAACGTCCTTACCACTGCGCTAGCGGGACGGACAATTACGCAAAGAAACGTTGTTATATCTATATATATCATAGCAGTGCAGCGTTTACAATTTGCAGGTTGGAAAATGTTCGCATTCTTTAGTTTCGTGATCACGTAAATAGTTAATATTACATGTTTTATTCGCAATTTACGTACTAAATCGAGAACAAATATCAAACAAAATAGAGAAAATATATAGTTGTTTCATTGGTCCATAAAAATAAAATGGATGTAAAATTACTAATTTTAAATTAACGTTCTGATACACTTATTGAATCTGTTTCCCCAGGATATGCTGTTCTATTAATATTGACCTTAATCAACACGAACGACAACTCTGCTAGGAGAATGTTATCAATGAAAATCAACGAGCAATCTCCTTCGCAGTGGCGAATGCCAAGGGAAGTAACTGAAAAATCGAGTTATCTCAATCGGACTGGCTCGGTCTTTTACATAGGTTCCCATTGTGAAGAATTTTTTTACTGCCTATCAAACCTTAGACGACGCTGTTCCAGCATCGTCAATAAAATGAGTTAAACATATGTTATACTCATAGTTGCTCAAATCATCAGTATGAAACTAATAGAACATGACAAAATATTATTTCAAAAGTATTATACTAGACTAACATGTTTTAAAATATTGATGAGGCAGTTACATGCATTGAAAGCCACATTTGTATAATTGTTTATACGATTATACAGAAACTGCATATTATTAAATTGCAAAATATATGCCTCTTATTTAACAGACAGGACAACTGAAATAATAACAGTCTCAATAATAATTGTTCATAGGTAGCATTCCTCTTCGAAATATGTTGACTTGTATCGCTCGAGTAGGCGTATACGACGCTGTTTATTTTGTTGTAAGAGTTTTGTCAATAATGGAACAATGGAACTTGAGAAAGTGCTGCAAACCAAAAGCTATATTGAAGAGTATTCACATCATAAAAACTGGTTTAACTCACTTTTACACGTTCCGAGACATCATCAAAGAATATCATGCCATATCATACAACTTGCGTTAAAGGTATGTATTATTATAGTCCATTACAAACACAATTGATATGCACTTTATGTAATGAAGCAGCTCACTTGGAGCATTTTGAATCACATGATCATCGAGAAACAATATGTATACTTTTACAATTTTTTTGTGTGCAGACATATGATCACGACAACTGTGATAAAACTAATTGTATATAACAATTGTCAAAATTATGTAATGTGTGAACTTTTTATCTAATGAGGTATTTTGAAAGTGAATAATTTCATTAAATTTTATATTGCAATCGAAAATTGTTTCTTGCATAAATATATATTTAGTGCATCACAAGAAACAGACTAGAATTTCGTTATTACTAATCTCTAAAAATCTAATTATCATAGGTAGTTTTTCTCTTACAAAAGACATACAAACAAACATAAAAAATATTAAACAAATCGTTCCAATAAAGACTTGATCATTTGATATTAAAGACAACGAATAAAAACCAGCATTGCGAATGTCAAGTTTTCCTATCGTCTCATGAGGGTGCAAAATTTATGTTAATGGGATACATGCAGTTCTTTGACATAAGTATGTATATTTAATAAACTATATGCTGACTAATGTATTTTCAATAAAATTAGCTGTCGAAATCGCGTCATTGTCAACGTAATAGAAGTTTTGACGGTTGTATATATCTATACAGGAGTGTCTGTTTAAGAGTGTGAACTGTCTAGCAATTACATAAAAAGTAATATAATATATATTACCATTCAGAATGTCAGAACATCCATGCGCGAGACTTTGATTTCAAGACATATATGGGAACTCCTAGACATCGTAAACGCATGAAAATAGCTCCAGCAAAAAGAAAATGACACAAAGTGTATTGGCCTCTTGGATAAAGACTTTTCAAAACACAAACAGCAACAAGAACAGTATTGTACAAGTTACAATGCATATAAATAAGTGAATATCAAGATGCATCAGTAGGAGATGCATCTTCATGATTTCGTTGTCTTTTATGTATGCCCACACGTAAATTTCTAGCAGTTCGGCACTGGGAAAAGGTACACGAAATGTACAGTTCATAGCAATATTTAAAACACTATGAATATTTACTATGACGTAAATGTATGGTCTTGTTTACGAAACTTTGATGTGGCCCATGCTTTGCTGCCTTAAATAAATGGCCGTTATTCATACACTTTCGTTTAATGTATTGATAACTATCAGCAATTGTAAATAAGCGCGTTATCTAAAACCAACTTAAATTAAAAAAACGAATATATATTTCATAAGGTATAACCGAAGTGGAATAACCCAACGTTGTTATGGAGATTAAATCTTGTTCGCTTGAAACATCGATTATGCTTCGTTAGCCTTGCGATAACCACCAACAACTATGGTAGAAATCATTTTGTATGATGCATTTCAATACAGTGCCCACTCCTTCTCTTAATTAACATGTGTTGTTATTTGAGGCAATATCCGGTTTATTCATTCGCAACTTTTAATCGTTCATGGAACAACTGGGTTTGAACTAAGAATAGGTTAAAGATTGTGACACACTTTGAAAACATATTGTAATAAAATCTAACTCAACCTATGTAACTTATCGTACACACGTCATTTTGACCGTTAATTCAAATATTAAGAGTACTTGAAAATTTCAAATGCGATTGTTGAATCAAATATTAGTACATGCATTAGTAAAACATACAATACACGAGAATAAAATAATGAAATATATCTATAGAATATTTTACAAACAATACAATCAAGGGACATTGAAACAGCACAATTCATTATATTTAATATGCTTACGTCAGGTTTCCATTTATGGAACACAAATTAATGGTGTCATTTAATGCCTTATACTGGATACAAACATTCCTAATACAAAAGCAACAAACAGCATAGACTTTTGTTTTACGCGAACCAGACTTAAATATTTAATTCAATTTGAAACAAGTCATAGTCAATTTTGACTTGCTGACTTTCTGTAACAACTTTTGGTGTGGTGAAGCAAAAAGAATAATACCAATTTAAATATGTTATCCATTTAATTAGTTGAATTTTAGTCACGTTTGATTCGAAGAAACATGTTTGTTTTTAAATGCAAGTAAACGTTCCTTTTTTCTTTTTGCGACAAAAACATCGTGAAACACAACAAAGATGAAAAAGTTATGACAGCTATCAGATTTTTGGTCGTCGAGATAAAATCGTCGCGGACAGTGTGCTTTTGTTGATTTAAACATAAGATTTTTTTTCCGTTCAATTTCTTTGAATTGTTGATATATAAATAATTGAAAAATAAAGATGCTGACGCAATTCCTGCGTCTCTGTTACAACAATGTGTTAGTCTGTTAATAATTGCTTATCTGCATTAGTTTTAAATACATATGAGAAAATATGAATGCATGTTAAAAATTAATAAAAACGGCAGTAGTAAATAACCTTAAAATTAGGTCGAAATAGCTAAAGAATTATCAATCTGTGGTCTATTGTAATCTCCATTTAAGTAAATAATGTGTTTTTGATTTTTATATTTAAGCAAGCTGGCATTATTTAAATGCGTTTTGAACATCTATTTAATTAGGACATCTGCATTTCACATTGCACATGTTAATTGATCATCAACCCCATTTAGATTCATTAATGTTCCGTCTTTGCTTAGTTATTTATGATATCTTTTGAGTTTAACCTAAAGCTCAGCAACACATAAGTTGTACAAATATTATTCTTAAGTAAATCAACATGCAAGCATTAATTTAATTTAACTTATTTTGGCTTCAACTTATTTTAAAAGAATTGTATTTGTACTGTATTTAACAAGACATATTACGTCACATTGAGTATTTGCTCATAGTTTATTAATTAAGCTCCCAACACTTTGATTTCTATTTGCGACTGAAGTAAATAAAACTCGTGTGTATTTGTTAAGCTTGATGTACATTGCGATAATGCCTTTTCTCGTTATTAAACAACTCGGGATATCGCCCTCATGGTTTGATTCATACGCAGCTGAACTCAAAATCGATGCTTATTACCGAAATAACCAACTCTTTGTCGAAATTGTTTCTTAAATAATTCCCACAATTTTGCTTTTTTGTCCTTAAAAAAAAGGTTGCTGATCGTTGCAGACAACGTCATATAAATGTATTTAGTAAACTAGAAACAAATGTAAAATTGATATTACATCAAAATTTTCCTACATTTCCTACATTTAGCAACAGTATGCAAAAAGGAACTGCGTTGCAATAGATAAGTTTGTAAAATGTGTTTAGACATTCGTTTTAATTTTTAGAGTCATTTTCGATGGATCCACTTAGATTACAATCGCTTTCTTATGTAAATCGGTTTTATCTTCGGAATATACTGTTCTATGTTCGGCACCATTATCTAAAAGCTCTCAGTAGTTATTCCCTCCTTTCAATTTTTCAAAGAAAGACAGTGTACATAAAACTTAGTTTGATTTCTGATTTGTAATGTTCTGCATTATATTAAATTTTATGTCCTGGCGAAACATAGATATAAAATATTTTTTCTACCTGAAGATGATTGTTTAAGTAAATTAAACGATAAATTATTTCCGGGCCCGGTTTATTTTCATGTCGAAACTAATAAAAAAATTTGATTCGTTTAATCCGACAGAAATATATAAAAACATATAAATAAAAGTTACAGCTCAATTTCTTATTTTAAATTGATTCGCAACTTAACAGCGTGTGAGAACATTGTTCGATTGTCGAGATAAACTTTCAAAGCCATCGTCTGTGCGCTAATAATGCTTCCCACACAAAAAAAGGTAATTATTACCATTGAATGTCACTGATGTTTTGACAAATGAATTGTTTGCGAAAAGCGTAGGGGAAACTTAAACACAGTTCACACAAACAACTTCATTTTCTTCTATACTTAGGCTATCGATTATCATTATTAATCCTTGTGTATGTACAGTAATAGAAAAAAAATAACACTTCCTTAACGTGTGTGGTATGTAGGGATGTTTGTTTTGAGTTTACGAAACATCTAAATCCACAGGGTTACTAATCAATCCTTTCTTTCTTTAATTTTTATTCATGAACACAAAATCAATGAGTGTATTAACAACGACAAAAGCATAGGCGGTTTTACATTTAAGAACGTACTTTCGGAGAATGTTGAATGAAGATTCCAGTATTCATTTGCTTTTATGTTAAATCTCAATCATATAGCATCCAGTACCTTGTTTCAATTCATGCATTGAGACAGCTATTGAAATGTTATTAATATTAAAATAGAAAGAGGAGATTCCAAAGTAACACCTTTCTCTTCCTTTTTTCAAAGTCGAAATAATACGACTTTGGTTAAATAATAAGCAATAGGCAACGCAAATATTCACTTGTAATCGCATTAAGTACATAACGGTATCAATCCGATGATATACAAGAATGTTAAAACCCTTTTGACATATCCAGAAGAGATCATGCAACAATACATTATTAAAAAAGTGACCAGTGCAAATACTGAAAATGAAAAGCCTGTCGACAACATACAACGGAACACATACAATTTATGAAAATCTGTTTCGCTTAAACCGGCTTTTAAACAAGCCGAGAATCACATTTTATTTTGCCAGAGAACAAATAAATGTAAAGCACAATAACATCGTACAAATTCCAGTAAAAATGTACAGCCATACAACATAATATCGATTGTATTACATTTTTATAGCTGAATGGTTAAATATTTGCCGCAGAATGTAATAGTGCCAAAAAAAACGATTACAGTATTTCACAACCCAGTATCATAATACAAATTCCAGTCATAGTAATGCATTTAGGGAAGAAGCTATAATACACGGTGTGAATGGACATATAACATTTATAACATGTAGGCAGCATATTTATATTTCATTAAAAAACAGTGATTTATTCTTAGAATAAATAGTTAACTTACTAAGAAGGCCTGAAATGAAAAATAATCATATTAATGACAATACTGTTTTCATGTCTAACAACATTATATATAGCAAGAATTAAAGCAACGTTAGAGTGGATTACTTGGTATTGTTGACAAAAAAACTGTATTTTTATCTCATGTGCTATCCTTAATCGATTTCCTATCTTAGGGCTTAGAAAATCAAAGTACTGAAAGTACTGGTGTGACGATGCTTTTGAAGAGGATTGATATAAAAGCATCTATATAAGTTTATCTACATCACCACAATTGTGTATGTGCGTACGAAAATTTTGGGTAGGAAATAATGGGTACGAAAATTTTGGGTACAAAAATTATTTAAAAAAAAATTGGGTATGAAAAAAGATTTGGTTACGAAAAAAAATTGGGGTAGGAAAAAAATGGATACGAAAATAAATTTGGGTACGAGCAAAAATTTGGGTACGAAAAAAACCGGGTACGAAAAATGTAGGGTGCGAAATAAAAATTGGGGGTACGGGGAAGTAGTACCCGTGGGGAA